>NC_137004.1:3594406-3661906 GCF_032717465.1 Coenobita brevimanus | reverse complement strand
CCACCCTGTTTAGAAGAGCTGTATATGGTGAACCTCCCCACACAAGACCACTACTCCACACAGGGGCAAGTAAGGCCCAAAAATGTAGTCAGCAAGTATGTAAAGTTCGAGAAAGAAGGGTCGGCTTAGCACACCTAACCTCTGAGAAGTTGTAATCCCCCAAAAGATCACGAGTAAAACACCAAGAATAGGGATGAAAAGCAGAAATAATTTGTTGCTTAGGTAGAGATATAATCATGTGTACATAGTACTGTTGATATTAGAGAGATGGAGGAGACAGTTTCTGACAACAATAAATAAATCAATCAATAAATAAATACAGAAATTAATAGAAATTTAGTTCAAAGTATATAAAAAAGGAAATATAAAAGTCAGTTGTGTTCCAGGGTCATATTCTGACTGCGAGTGGATATTTCGTAACAACTATTCCCTAGCGAGCTATTCTGTACATCATATGAGTTACGGATACAAATTATGTCGATACTAAAACTACATGTACATACCCAAGAGAATTTTAAGGTATACTACGCGAAACTGCAAAGGGGACCGTAATATAATGCATCCACTACCACCCAGATCCCGACTTATTGCCCTGTTGCGTGAGTATTGTCGCGTGATGGACCTTTGAGAGGCGAATGAGACGAATTATCCTTAAGTAATTTTTCCCCTTGTGCGCCTGCTTTGTCCATTAAATTACTTCTAGACTAACTTGATTCCTTTAATACGCAAGAATTTATTTTACAAATTTAAAATAAACCGAAATTCCAAAAGAGAGGCTATTTTTGCTGTCTGAACTCCCGACCTCGTCTCATAGTTTCTCTTGGGTCAGAGATACACTTCATTGATAACATATATTCTTTTTTTTTCTCAATAGCCTAATTCCGTCGCAGATTCACTGTCTTCTAAAATACCTGTTTCTTTTTCTTAAACCTCCACCATTTTCTCCAGTCTTCAAAATCCTCCGTATTTGTGTTGGGTTAATATTATCACTTGCAAAATTCATACGTAAAAAGAGAGTCATTTCCAACGAGAACAAATATCAAATTCAAGTGACCCACACCAAAAACCATCGTATAATCTCACGTCCAGAGCAAATCCGCGTTGAAAAGCAAATTTACTGAAGAGAGACAATGGTAAAAATGTGACTGCATCAAACCCACCCTGCTAGCCTCTTCAGTCCGGGTATTATTTTTACTTAGTTATGGTAACACTCGTTGGTTTTATTAAGCTTAAGAGAGCCCTGTACTAGTAAAGGAGGTAATGACGAATATTTTTAACCTTTTCAACGTGAAGTCTCTGATAAGCTATATAAACCTGACTGATTGCTTTATAGTGGGATGCATATAACAAAAGAGAACTCAGAAAATACAACACCTACGCTCTAATTGGTATAAGAGCCAATTGTTCTATAAACCACACTCCCCTATCCATACCAGATCCTCAACCCATTTATCAAGAGTACAAATGGGATCAAAATTGTGAGCTGACATTGCCCTTTTGGCCGTGGCGTGAGACCCACTGTGCTCAAAATTTCGTCACATCATCGTTGCCTGACCTTCAACCCTTCCACCATGACTGACCTAAATTAATATAACAAAATGGATGAGTCAGAGCGTCGAAACTTCACCCTTCCCTTGTGACCTTGACCTTTGACCTGCTGTTCTCAAAATCGACACACTCCATCCTTGCCTTATCCTAAACTCTTCCACCAAGTTTGGCTTAAATCGGATCAAAACTTTTAAAAATTTGACTCTGCCATGTGACCTTGACTTTCGGCCTATTATTCTCACAAACAACAGGTCAACCCATGGGATGATCCTCAACCCTTCCACTGAGGTTGGCCCAAAACATGTAAAATTAGTTGACTTTTTGTTCACAGACAGAAAGACAGGACAGAAAGATAGACAGACAGACACAAAGGACACACACACACACACACACACACACACACACACACAAAACGCAACACTTCGCTCCCACCATCGCGTGCGCAGGTGTAACAAGACGGCCAGGACGCTCTCCACCTTTGACAGTGAAGCACGTAGTAGGTTGTTAGCGAAGGCCGGCGTGGGTAACTTCTGACTCGACAAGACTTCAGTAAAAGTTGATCTAATCTCTTTTCATACGAGAAGAGTGGACCTTAATCTTGTTGTTGGCGCTCCTTCCTTCCCCCCTCCCCATCCCCTTACTCTCGCTCTCTCCCTCCCCCTCCCCTCCCTCACTCCCTCCCACCCTCCCAATCCCACCCCCAAACTCCCTCCCTCCCACGACCCTTCGCCCACACACTCTCCCGTAACTCTTTCGTCCCCTTCCCTCTTCTACTTTTTCTCTCCCTTCCTTGCACACACTCCCTTCTTCCCCCTCTTCCTTCATCTCTCAAAATCCCTCCTTCCCTCCTTCTCTCGTCCACACTCCCTCTTTCCACTCCCTCCCTCCCCACGTACACTTTCTCCTTACCCCACCACACACACCCACTCCCTCCCTCCCTCCCCACACTTCCTTTCTCCTTCTCTCTCTCTCTCCCTCCTTTGTTTACACACTATCCTTTCTCTCCGTCCGTCCGTTCCTCCCTCCCCTTCCATACTCCCTCCCTCCTTCCTTCGCCCACACGCCATTTTTCCATTCTCTCCCTCCCCGCCTACACACCTACCACACTCCCTTCCTCCCTCCCCGCCTACACACCTACCACACTCCCTCCCTCCCCGCCTACACACCAACCACACTCCCTCCCTCCCTCCCCGCCTACACACCAACCACACTCCCTCCCTCCCCGCCTACATACCTACCACACCCCCTCCCTCCCCGCCTACACACCTACCACACTCCCTCCCCGCCTACACACCAACCACACTCCCTCCCCACCTACACACCAACCACACTCCCTCCCTCCCTCTTTGCCCACGCACTCTCCTCAAACTCCCTCCCTCCCTCCCTTCCTCCCCGCCCACAATCCCGCCCAATCCTCGTACACATACACCCTCCCTCCTCGCCCACCCACTGTTCTTTTACTTCTTCACAACCTACAACCTCCACCCACTCATCCACCCACCAGCACCCTCTGTTAAGCCCATCCACACCCTCCATCCACCCACACACACCCTCCATCGACCCACACCCTTCATCCACCCACTCACACCCTTACCTACCTATCCACATCCTCCATCCACCCATCCACATCCTTCATCCACCCATCCACACCTTCCATCCACACACTCACACCCTTACCTACCCATCCACATCCTCCATCCATCAACCCACGCCTTCCATTAAATTGACTCACTTCTTTCATCCACCCAACCATACCCTCCATCCACCCACTCACTCAGACCCTCAGTCAATCCACCCACACGCTTCATAAACCCACCCACACCCTCCATCCATCAACTCTCTCACACCCATTATCAACCCACACACATCCTCTATCCACCCACCCACACCCTTCATCTACCCACTCGCACCCTAACTTACCCATCTACATCATCCATCCATCCACACCCTCCACCCACCTATTCACCCACACCCTCTACCCACTCACCCATCCACCCACATCCTCCGCCCACACACAGTTACAGCTTCTCTTCGTATAAGGGCGATAAAACAGCTAATAACAACAGCAAAAACACCCATCAAAGTTTCTCATTGACCCCAGTGCACCTTATCCCCTCTCCTCTTCCTCTAATTCCCCTCCCCTCTCCCCTTTCCCCTTACTTCCCCTTCCCTACCTTCCTCCACCTTAACATCCTCTTCATCCTCTCTCCTCTCTCCTCCTCCTCCTCCTCCATTTCCTTTTCACTCTCCTTAGCCCTCCTCATTCCCCTACTTCCTCTGTTTCCCCCTCCCCTTCTCTTTCTCTCTCTCTCTCTCTGTCTCTCTCGCAGGCCTTGAGACTATCAAAAGTCGTAGGTCAACACTCAAGTCCGCGCATCTGAGAGAGAGAGAGAGAGAGAGAGAGAGAGAGAGAGAGAGAGAGAGAGAGAGAACGAACCAGGCACAAAAGATAAAGTGAAAAATATGCATAATGATGAAGGGAAGGCGAGGAGGAAGGATGCTGATAAGAGCTGAAAAGAGCATGGTTAAAATTAGACTGACAAGATAAGAGGAAGAATAGAGACCAGATAGTGAAAGGAAGTTAATGAGGGAAGTGGAGAAGGATAACGAATATGAGACAAAAACTGATGTTAAATATAGAGATTTTTATGAGAGAGATTTAAGAGTGAGACAAAGGAAATTTAATAACTGGGTTGAAAAAGTAAGATGAAAAATACAAAGGTGAAAGGAATCAAAGACGAGAGAGAGAGAGAGAGAGAATATTTCCAATCTAATACAGACAACGTGGAAAGATACGCCCTCCTACACAAGCCAATATTTGCCATAAAAAAAAAAATACTTTCCATTGGCAGGGTCTCAATGCATCCACTCAGGCTTAGACCTAGGAACAAAATCACTTAATATATATACATACATACATACATACATAAAGGCCAGTACGTCTAGGGAAATACATACGATTATAGAAAAATTATAGGCACAAAGAGGCAGAGACACGCAGACTCACTCATATAGGCAAAGCGATCTAGGCGATGTTTTAACTCTGGTCTGTCTAGTCGAGATCACACAACCGCTGGCATGCAATCGTCCTTGTAGACCCATCCCCAGCATTGAACCGACGTCTCCCTTCCGGTGGACAGCGCCTTGACACAGCGAGCCCAGGGAAAGTGTGTGGAGGTTTGGTTTCTGAGTGGACGCCGCATGTGCGTCTCTCCACCCAGTTAACAGGGACACCATAGAAGGCTGCACATCGTCCCATCGTCTGGTTACTCGTACATGGTTACCACCCAGCGTTGTAAATGGTTTCCCGGGTTGCAGGAAACCATTAGGCTTGTTACTCACTGCAGCCACCGAAGGAAGACGTAACTAGCACTACATCAAGTGAGTAAATGATGGTCACCACCTACCACTAAACAAATAAAGGCCAACAGACATATATTGCAGACAGAGGCAAGTAGATTGAGGAAAACGGAATGAGAGAAGGGACACTGATTAAGCAGATGAAGCAGCAGAGACGGATGATCTAAATATTTTCAGTTCGTATATTATTCACAATTTAGGGGCTGTTTATTGAATTTAGATCTTTGTCTTCATGTCATTCTCAGGGCACCTCACCCTCATGATAACTCACCCTCAAGATAACCCATCCTCACGATAACCCACCCTCACGATAACTCACCTTTACGATAATTCACCCTCACGATAACTCACCCTCAAGATAACTCACCCTCAAGATAACTCACCCTCACGATAACCCACCCTCACGATAACTCACCTTTACGATAATTCACCCTCACGATAACTCACCCTCAAGATAACTCACCCTCAAGATAACCCGCCCTCAAGATAGCTCACCCTCAAGGTACCTCACCCTCACGATAACTCACCCTCAAGATAGCTCACCCTCAAGGCACCTCAACCTCAAGATATCTCATCCTCAATACAATACCTGGAGTGCCAATTTCACACTCCCTCAAGCGCGTAATCTGAATCCTCTTGAGTAGGTCTTGATATGTTGTACTAGTTTATGTTTTGGTCAGAGATTAGCGTGGAAGAGAAGAGGAGGAGGAGGAGGAGGAGTCGGCGGAAGAGGAGGAGGAAATGGAAAAGGAAATGAAGAGGAGCTGGAGAAAAGGAGGGGTAGGGAGGGCAAGGGGGGAGTATGGGAAGAGGAGAAGGGGGAAGGGAAGAGGAGGAAATCAAAGAGGAAGAAGAGGAGGTGGGAGATGGAAGATGAATGGAGGGAGCGGCAGAAGGAAAGGGAGGAACAGGTAAAAGGAATGGAAAAGAGGAGCGATGTGATAGTGTTATGAAAGGTATGAAAGAGGAAAGGAGAAACAGGAGAAGTGAAAGAAAAAGAGAAAATGATACAGCCTAGAACAAGAAATATAAGAGAGAGAGAGAGAGAGAGAGAGAGAGAGAGAGAGAGAGAGAGAGAGAGAAATAACGCCTGGAATACGTAAAAATAAAAACGAAAAAGGAGAGACGAGAGGAAGAGGAGGAAGGAGAAAAGGAGGATATAATACACCTGGGAAGAAGAATAAAGGTGAAACAGAGGGAGAAAGAAGAGAAGAAAAGAAAATGAATAATCGAAAGAACTGAAACTGGGAAGAAAATAAGAAGAGAGTATTAGAAACAGGAGGAGGAGAAAGAAAAAAAAATACGATAAAGTTTAGACCTGGAATAAAACTGAGAAGAAAAAGAATAAACGTGAGAATAAAAAAAAAATAAATAAATGCGAGAAGAAAAAAAGAGTAGGAGAAAACTTAAACCACACATAAAAACACTGTGTAAATTTGAGCCACTGTCACATGAAAAAAAAAATAAAAATGCATTCAGAATTCGCCAGCTGAAAATATGCCTGATAAACACACACGAAAGTTGAGAATTACGACTTTGCACAGTGCCGTTCTTTTTAACTTTTTTTTTTTTGAAAGATGAAAAGCAGAAAGTTACATTACGATTTTTTTTCTGCTTGTTTTGTGGGGTTAAATACAAAATCCGAATGAAGAGGTGTCTGGGAAATATGATTCTTGCTGGAACAGTATTACGGTATAAGGGTTTTTGAATGAGTATTAGGATATTAAAAATAAGGGGGGATAAGTATCAGGATTATTATAAGAACTACGATACAGTGATGCAGAACTCCCGCCCGCACAAGCCAGCAAGCCTCTGGTGTGGACGCGCACTAAAACCGCTTGATGGCAGCAGGAATATAAATTAAAACACGTCAGCGTAGTGAGAGGACAAAAGAAAAAAAATGAAGATATATGGTTAAGCCACGATCTGGGTTAGTGAGAGTCTGGGTTAGTGAGAGTCAAGGTCAGTGTACTCTTGGATTAATGAAGGTTTGTCTCGGTGAGGAAGGTCAGAGAAAATTTAAGTGAGCGAGAGCCGAGTTTAAATTAGGCTCATAGCGGCAAAAGCTGAAATTAAGGAATGTATGATTGAGCAGGTAAGAGTAAGCGAAATTTGAGGTTAGTGTAGATAGTGAGGAAAACTGAAGGTTGAGGTTTATGTGGGTGAGGGAAGTGAGCTTAGTGCAGGTGAAGGTAAGTACAGTTCAGTGTCCGTGCAGGTGTGAGTAACTGAAGGTAAATGTTAATGGAGGTGGAGGTAAGTAAAGGAGTTAATGAAGGTGGGGTAAACGAAGGTGCTTATGGAGGTGAAGGTAAATGGTGTTGGAGGAGGTGGAGGTAAATGGTGTTAAGAGGAGGTGGAGGTAAATGGTGTTAAGAGGAGGTGGAGGTAAATGGTGTTAGTGGAAATGAAGGTAAATGGTGTTCGTGGAAATGAAGGTAAATGGTGTTAATGGAGGTGGAGGTAAGTGGTGTTAGTGGAGGTGGAGGTAAATGGTGTTAGTGGAAGTGGAGGTAAATGAAGCTCAGGTTGGTGGAGGTGGGCGTGGGTGTATTATGCGTGTCGTAACGAGGTAATCAGGGAACACAGCGGCTCCCAGCACGTTGCCCAAGTTACACCGCCGCGGGGATATGACTCCTTAAGCTCTCCCCTGTAATGGATGCCTGATGACAAAGTTGCTCTAAGTTCTAATGGCCAGAGATGATGCATGCTGGTTAATTTCCTTTGGGTTTGATACAGTAAAACACTCTTTGAACGTTTTCTGCCCTTGTAAAGCATTCTGTTTGGATACGGCTCACCGGTGTTTTTTCCTGCATCTAGAAGTGTTTCTTTACCAGCCATAGTAAGATGGGGTCCTTTTTTTGGTAATCTTTTTTCCTCCAAGCCTTTTTTTTTTTTCAGCTTATGGCACACCTGTTGTAATGAAGAAATTAACTAATAGAAAGTTTCCCCCAAATAATTAACATGTGTACAAGTCTGGTGTCTGGAAATTTATTTATTTATTTATTTATTTATTTTTACTGAAACAGATAATCAGAGGCTGGATGTTTGTAAGAAGTTTCCGCTTACAGGGAAGATTAAACACGAGAGCCAAAAGCAAGATCCGTTCATTCTGAGATGCCTAGACAAACTGCATTTAAGAGAAATCATACTATAGTTAAAGACGAAAGGAGGAGGAGGAGGAGAAAGAAGAGGAAGAGGAAGAAGAGGAAAAAGAGGAAGCACAATCATACCGTTACTAAGCACCACAAAATAATCGGTAAGCTAAGAGGGAGATGGACACAGCCGGTCTCCTCCCCACGGCGAATCCCTCAAAAGGCCACAGCTGCACCACCGACCTGACCCGCTGCTACTGTTGAGTCTCTTGCAATGACAGCTGCAGAGGGGGCGTCAATGCACCCGCCGGCCCACGCTGCCCCCCCCCCCAAACCCAATCAGCGGCCGTAATAACCCTCCCTGTAGCCTGACAACCAAAAAGCCGCTGTGTTGGACCCCACTGACCACAATGGCAGCCAATCACAAACCCACCCACAACACTGCAGCCTTTTCTAACCAGGACGGATTCCCCTGCCCCCGCACCCACTTCTTTTTTTTAATGCAGGTAGACTGAGGGTTTTAATCTCAACCTGTAAAAATGCAAAATCGTGCTGGACATGTTACCAATACAGGGCGAAGCTCATACTGTAAATCGAAAAACTGGGACAATATAGGATAGACTTCATTTTTTTCTACGCACACAGATATGACTTTAACATAAATTAGTAAAAATATGTTAAATTTGGAGCCATGTTTAACTAAGGGAGACGGTCTGGCTACAGGGCCGTATTCTGAGTGGTGTAGGAGGCTTCGAAACACCTTCTGCTTAGCGATTTGTTTTGCATGTTACACCTCGGCGTTATATTGGTGCTCTCCCTATCCACTTAATATCGACACATTTTCCATCAATAATATACAAGAGGATACTGAGGCGGTACATGCAGAATAAATCGCTATAGAAAAGGTGTTACGGATTCTTCAGTGCCCCTCAAAATAAGACATATGGAGGATGGGACAGTAGCACGTAATATCATCCATCAAAACAATGCTTATATTACCGCACGCAAATTTACCTCTTCATAAGCAAGCAGACAGAGGATTTTTACCAGTACAAAATGCAAAACCATCCCTGTCCGATCACCAGCACAGGGAGGTGGTGGCCGAGTGGATAGAGAAGCGGTGTACAGGTAGAAATGACGCAGGTTCGATTCGGGATTGCGGCAGGGAAGAGACTGATTATTTGATATCTTTAAAATAGACAATTGATTTTCCATTAGGCCCATCAAAGTATCAAAAAGAAAAAAAAAGCTAATACTATCACACCTGTCATAAGATAGAATTAGCATGTATTTAATGTGGACAGTGGGTGTTAGAGCCGAAGTGGTGAGATATGATGATGTGGGGCAGACCACTGATGGGCCTTTGGTAATAGACTATAAAATCTATACCTTGGGCTTGTTACATAAAAAGTGTGCAGAGAGAGAGAGAGAGAGAGAGAGAGAGAGAGAGAGAGGGAGAGAGGAGAACGTACACGCATCTATGAATACAGGTAAATGCTGTATACTTCAAAGGCAAAGCAAATGTCGTGGGTCACGTGTATATGCGAAGCGAGCCTGGAAATAAAGGGACTGGATGACTGGGGAAACTGATGGAAATATCTGAGGGAAAAAAGAGAGACAGAGATAGTTTTATAAAGATTCATACATGCTTAATGAGACATAGATACAGACATAATGATAGAGTGATAGACAGATTGACAGACAGACTGATAGACAGACAAAAAGTGCAAGATATATTCATTTAGAGAGAGAGAGAGAGAGAGAGAGAGAGAGCAGGGGAACAAAGCACACATAAAAAGAGGGATAGACAAAGGACAATGAAAAAAAATATATATATATATTCCAGTGTGTGTGGGAAAATGCAGAGCCTGATATGTAAGCATGTATGCATCCATGTATGTATGTATAGCCAATGCAAAAGTTCTCGTGTGTGTGTGTGTGTGTGTGTGTGTGTGTGTGTGTGTGTGTGTGTAATTTGTGTGTAAAAATGAGTTACTAGGTATAGGAAGCGGAGAGAGATAGCGGCGAAGGGGGGGGGGGTGATGTCCGGCACAACTTGGGATGGAGGGAAAGTTGGAGGAAGGAGAGATTGGAGGGAAGGAGGAATGAAGAGAAGCAGAGATGGAGGGAAGTAGGGAGAGAGAGAATGTAAGACTGGAGGAAAGAAGGGACTGAGGAAAGTAGGGAAGGAGGAAAGTAGGAATGGAGGAAAGTAGGCATGGAGGAAAGTAGGAATGGAGGAAAGAAGGAATGGAGGAAAGTAGGAATGGAGGAAAGCAGGAATGGAGGAAAGAAGGAATGGAGGAAAGAAGGAATGGAGGAAAGTAGGAATGGAGGAAAGTAGGAATGGAGGAAAGTAGGAATGGATGAAAGAAGGAATGGAGGAAAGTAGGAATGGAGGAAAGTAGGAATGCAGAGAAAATAGTGAGGAAGGAAAAAAAAAGAGAGAGAAAAAGTAGAGAAGGAAAAAAGAGGACAAAGGAAGGAAGAAAGTAGGAAGGATGGAAAGGAAGTAGGAAGGATGGAAAGGAAGTAGGAAGGATGGGATGGAAGTAGGAAGGATGGGATGGAAGTAGGATGGATGGAAAGAAAGTAGGATGGATGGAAAGGAAGTAGGAAGGATGGGTAGAAAGTAGGAAGGATGGGATGGAAGTAGGAAGGATGGGAAGGAAGTGGGATGGATGGGATGGAAGTAGGAAGGATGGGATGGAAGTGGGAAGGATGGGTAGAAAGTAGGAAGGATGGGATGGAAGTAGGAAGGATGGGAAGGAAGTGGGAAGGATGGGATGGAAGTAGGAAGGATGGGATGGAAGTGGGAAGGAAGTGGGAAGGATGGGAAGGAAGTGGGAAGGATGGGATGGAAGTGGGGAGTTAGATAAGGAAATGGGGAGGAAAAGAAGGAAGTTGGAAGGAAAAGAAGGAAGTTGGAAGGAAAAGAAGGAAGTTAGAAGGAAATGAAGGAAGTAGGAAGGATGGGAAGGAAGTGGACAGGATGGAATGGACATAGGAATGACGGGAATTGAGCAGGAGGAAAAGGAAAGAAAGAAAGAGTAAGAAAGCGAGAGAGAGAGAGAGAGAGAGAGAGAGAGAGAGAGAGAGAGAGTAGGAGAAAGGAGGGGGAAGGAGAGACGGAAATAAGGAAAGAAAAACAAAGAAATCTGGTGAGTGAGGCCAGAAAAAAAAAGAAAAAAGTCGTATTAATCTTATTTCTTAGACTAAAGTATATATAAGATTCTTTGTGTATACAAATTATATTCACTCATCTACTAAGCACTTCCCAACCAAACCAGAGTAAATATTAACACTCTCAGGCTCCTGGGACTCACAGGGCTGAGAAAAATCGTCTGGTTATAGCTAAAAGAGAGTACTAGAGTTTGCCTGATCATGGAAGAGTTACAAAAATCGAGGAGACATACTTCACGAAAATAAACATCGGGAGGAAATTGTTTATCGCAAAAATTTCTTAAGATCTTTTATGAATACGGTTCCAGGAAAAAAAAAAAACTTGAGAAACAGAAGAAGAGAAAGAAAAGAAAGTAAGATAGGGAGAAAATGAGAAGGCGGGGATGAAAAAGAGAAAGGAAAAAAAGATATACGAGAGCTGGGAGTGAATAAGTTAGGGTGAGAAAATAAGAAAGATGGTGGAGAGAGAGAGAGAGAGAGAGAGAGAGAGAGAGAGAGAGAGGTAAATTAAGAGAAGAAAGAGACAGTTTGCGGAAGGGAGGGAGAGAAGAGAGGAGGAAGTAGAGGGAAGAGGAGGCGGGGAAGAGGAGAGGAAGGATGGAGAGATGAAAGAGGGGAAATGGAGAGAGGAGGGAAGGGGAGAAGGGGGGGAGAGAAACAGAATGAAAGGGAGGGAAAGAGGGGGAGAAGGGAGAGAAAGATGAGAGAAGGGAGATAAAGAGGAGAGGAGGGAGAGCAAGAGGAGGGAGAGAAAGAGGAGAGAGGGGAGAGAAAGAGGAGAGAAGGGATAGAAAGAGGAGAGGAAGGAAAGAAAGTGGGGAGGAGGGACAGAACGAGGAGAGGAGGGAGAGAAAGAGAAGAGAAGGGAGAGAAAGATGAGATGGAAACAGTGAAAAGGGAGGGAAGGAACAGAGGAGGGAGAGAAAGGAAGGAGGGAAAGGGGAGAGGAGGAGATAAGAGTGAAGAGGTAGTGAAAGACGAAAGAGAAGGGGAGAGAAGAAGGAGTGAGAGTTGGGAGAGAGGGAGGGTAAAGAAAAGACCAAGGAAAGGGAAAAAGAAAAGAGGAGAAAGGAAAAGTTGTCTGGTAAGGAGAGACGGAGACGAAGGAAGAGCAAATTAACAGCGCGCCGAATTAAGGTTGGAGGAAAGGCATTTTGAAGGCGAAAGACATTTTTTTTTTCTAATTAATATTTGTAATTATATGGTGTAAATTTTTCTTTTGGTCTTGCTATCTCCTGACGATTTTATTTAGTGTGTGCGTGTGTGTGTGTGTGTGTGTGTGTGTGTGTGTGTGTGTGTGTGTGTGTGTGTGTGTGTGTGTGTGTGTGTGTGTAAGTTTCTGCTAACAATCTAAGCTTTAACTGTAGGTCTATGTTTCAAGCCTCCAGTCCCTAACCTACCTCACTCTAATCTGACCAAAAACAGACCAAAATCCCTAATCCCTCACTCTAATCTGACAATAATCCCTAACCCCTCATTTGACCAAAATCCTAACCTCTCACTCAGACCAAAATCCCTAACCCCTCACTCTATCGACCAAAATCCCTAACCCCTCACTCTAATCTGACCAAAATCCCTAATCCCTCACTCTAATCTGACCAAAATCCCTAACCCCTCACTCTAATCTGACCAAAATCCCTAACCCCTCACTCTAATCTGACCAAAATCCCTAATCCCTCACTCTAATCTGACCAAAATCCCTAATCCCTCACTCTAATCTGACCAAAATCCCTAATCCCTCTCTAATCTGACCAAAATCCCTAATGCTTCACTCTAATCTGACCAAAATCCCTAATCTCTCACTCTAATCTGACCAAAATCCCTAACCCCACTCTAATCTCACAAAAATCCCTAATCCCTCACTCTAATCTGACCAAAATCCCTAATCCCTTACTCTAAAATGACCAAAATTCCTAACCCCTCACTCTAATCTGACCAAAATTCCTAATCCCTTACTCTAATCTGACCAAAATCCCTAACGCCTCACTCTAATACGTCAAAAATCCCTAATCCCTCACTTTAATCCGACAAAGATCCTTAATCCCTCTCAGCTCAGTTGGTCGCCAGTTTAGTGAGGCTGGAGGGTTGATATGAGTAGTAACCAAGGAGACTCATTCCATCATAGCCTTTGCATATCCAATTTCATGCAGTCAAGAGTTAGTATGCAGGCTGTGAGTGGTCCAGTTTTGCCAGGTAAAGACAAACTGACTGTAGACGATTTCAGTATAGACCTCACGTATGGAGAGGGGTTAATAAAGACGTCTAAACTCCACTGAATGAAATCGTGTGAAGATAGAATAATAAAGAAAAAAAGGAAAAAAATTGTGAGGTGAAAAGGTTATAACAATATATTCTTGCAGTTTTGAGAGTCGAATTAAATACAGGTGTGTATATGACGTCAGTTTTAATGTTAATGAGCGTTATGCATGAGCCACGTAACAGCGAGAAGCCAGGCACTCTCCACGCACTTCAACTCACCTGCTTAGCTCTACCTGAAAACTTTACCTGCATGAATAATACAGGTGAGCGAGCAGCATCACGGAGCCTGCCCTCTCCCTCAATCTCCACATACACCCATCCCTCCCCCATCTTCCCTCCCTCCTTCATTCTTTCACATTCCTCCCTCTATTTCTTTCCACACCTTCTCTCCCTCTCCTCCTTCCACCCTCATCCACACCCACCTCCCTACCCCTTCTTCCCAAGCCCCGACCCTTACTCCCCTTCTCTTCACAGTCCCCCCTCCCTCTATTTCCACACCCCTTCCTCCTCCTCCTTTCACGGCCTCCTCCCTCCCAAAAGAAAGTAAGCAATGAACACTGGATTTTTCTTTCTGCAAGTTATTCGTTAAGTGTAACCCATTTTTTTTTTTTTTGAGTGAGATTATAGATTAAAAAAAAAACAAAAATAAGAGTTAATTTATAGATTCTGAAATCTCACAAACAACAGACGATACTTGGCGATGTGTTTATCTATTTATTTGTCTGTATATCTATCTATCTGTTCATACATACACGGATACAGACATACATACACATATCTAGCAAGCGAGAGAGAGAGAGAGAGAGAGAGAGAGAGAGAGAGAGAGAGAGAATCTACAAGTATACACTCTCCCAGATTCTCCAAACACACACCACACATTCAGTTCTCTCTTATGTGTATCTTAATTAAGACTTAAATGAGGTAGCATCAAATTAGTCTGGTTGGGGCTAACTGAAAGCTTAACTTGTGAGATTAGCAGAGTTGTGTGGGGTTGGGATGATTTGGGGTGAGAAGCGAGGGGGGGGGGGAGTAATGGTGTGGAGGGGAGGGGAGAAGGGAGGGGAGGGGAGGAGCTTTGAAAGGAGAGGAGAAATGTGTGGAGGGAAGGACAGAGTTTGAGAGAGAGAGAGAGAGAGAGAGAGAGAGAGAGAGAGAGAGAGAGAGAGAGGTGGGTTATGGAAGGAAAAATGAGAGCCTAGTAAGTAAATAGTAATAATAATAATAAATAATAATAATAATAATAATAATAATAATAATAATAACAATAATAATAATAATAATAATAATATAAAAAATGCACGTTTAATGAATTCGATAACATGAAATGAAGGTGATGGTAGGGGTAACTGTAAAATGTAGGCTGGGGTACTTATCTATGAATTATGTAAAGTCTTCGCATGTCACCCCTTTGGCACTAATACGCACCGTTTATACTGAATACAAGCACGGTCTCTCTCGTTTGGAAATTATGTGATGGTGTAAGCAATTTTTTTTTTTTTAAGTAACGGTGGGTCTTGTCGAAAATCAATATACTCTGTTTTAAGGAGAAATTCACATAATCTGACTCGCGTTCTTTCCAGCAACAGCCTACCTATCTAACCACTTGGCGTTGTCTTCTCCCTGTCCTCCTTTTGTTGATACTGTAGTTTCCTCGCCGTCTTTATTCCCCCAGGTAATCTCGCTCCTTCGTCTTCATTTCCTTCTCCTCCTCCTTAGCACCCTCATCCTGGCTATTATCTTCCATCAACCTCCCTTTTTAAGATAAACGGTTCATTATTTGCACTTGATCCACTCTTTAATTCACTCTTGCATATGAGAGTCGATAATTATGTTCTGGCTCTTAAACCTTATCTCTCAGTAATGTTGCTACGTTTATCGGCGTATACATTAATTATTCACTTGCTGAAAGAACCACTGAGAGTCACTTTACTGAATGTGTGTAGTAATGTGGATGATTTTCAGGCACAGAGCTTTTTTGTCTTTTGTTCATCCTGCTTTTTTCGTGTTTGTGTGTGTGTGTGTGTGTGTGTGTGCTACCCGGGACAAGTTAGAAAGTGGAGATGACATACAATTACCCAAACTTCATGTCCCACTTGAACAATTCACAATGGTCAATAATACATTATACAAAATTAACTCTAAACAACCAAAACGCCAAAGAAATACTAACCAGTTGGTAGTACCTAATGACATGATACCCCAAGTATTACGAATGATACACGACAGCCCACATGCAGGACACCCTGGAAAGGATAAGACATTCAACCAAGCCCAGCTATTATATTACTGGCCTTCATTACGAAGAGATATAAACAATCATATAGACAGATGCGAATCATGTGCAGAACACAAAGGATACCCAATCACACCTGCACCGATGGGTAATTACCCAGTACCACATCAACCATGGGACGTTGTCGCTGTTGATTTACTCAAGATGCCATTATCATACAATAATAACCTATACGTATTCGTAGCAACGGATCATTTTTCCCGTTATGTCATTTTAGCTCCAATTAAAGATAAGACAGCAGAGACAGTAGCAAAGGCAATAACAGATAATGTAATATGTCGCTTTACTACCCCAAAGGTATTAATAAGTGATAATGGAGGAGAATTTAATTCTGAGATCTTACAAGAAATATGTAAACAATACAACATCAAAAAGGTTAACGTTTTGGCCTATCACCCAGCATCGAATGGGTTGGTAGAGAGACAAAATAAAAAGGTATTAGATGTGCTACGACACATTCTCAGTGAAAATTATGCAAGCTGGGATGATTGGATTCCCAGAGTAGAGGCCTCCATTAATGGGTCTATAAATAAATCCATTGGTGACACACCACATTTCATTATATATGGCACAGATAAAAAATTACCATATGAGCTCCTAGAAGGTGACAGCATGCCTATATACAATTACGATGATTACTCTAAACTCCGTTTACGTGAATTCCAGGACATTCACAAAAGAGTGAAAAAACAATTAACGATGTCCAAGGAAGAAATGACGGAGGCATTTAACAAGAAGGCAAAAGATTCACCTATCAGCTTAGGAGACATTGTTTACGGAGTCATTCATACGAGAGACAATAAATTATCCCCTAAATTTGAGGGCCCATACAGAGTAATTAACATAAAAGCAAACAAGGTTTTAATTAAGTCACTTTCAAGTGGCGAGGAAAAACAAGTTCATAATGACCATTTAAAACGAGTTTCAAGGGAATTATCCCATAATTATTCAGCCTCGGATACAACCGAACAGGTGAACGTACCTCAAGAAACCAAGCAAGAACACAACAATGATTACAAAAAGAAATTAAGGTCATATAGCAAACAATCGAACATAGGTGCAACTGTTCCAATAAAATCTACAGTACATAATTTACGAGAATTAAATATCGATTTAAACTCCTTCTATAAATGAAATAACAGCCAACCGTAACGCACATCATCACTATCATCAACCACAGCTTTATAGGAAATTAATAGATTTTTTTTTTCGGTAGGTTACGATGAAGGGACTTATGCTATGGATTCTCCTATACATAGTAAGAGTATATGCGCACCTAGACCCCAAGCATATAGTACGACAAGGATGCCTCATAGCTCCAACGGCCACGACTACAATCGTCAAGGACGTCATGAGTACTGAAATAAGTCTAGATTACTTGTATAACTTACCTACTTATGTAGAAAGACTTGCGACGCCGATGCGAACTCTGGACTTCAAGATAGGGAATTATGTTTCACAAGCACATAACACCAAGGAAGTGGATGAAATGGTGAAGTTAGCGAAATGGAAACTAGAACAGGCGAAGTCAACTATGCTCGTCATGATCCAAGATCTCCCATCTTATGGAACGGAGGTACTGAGCGACAGGAACAATATCACACGTACTCGCCAAAAGCGCGGTTTGTTCGATCTGGGCGGCGCAATTCTTGGGAACATCTTTGGATTGGCTACAGAGGATGACCTTAAAGAAATAAACAACAAATTTAATAAGATAGCTCAGGTACTAACATACCAAGATAAATTCATCACAGGACAGAACTCGGCAATGAAGACAATTGTGAAAAATCTGAAACAAGCAGAAAACGTAGCTCTCGAGAGTGTAGATAAAATAAATGACTTAGAGGGCAACGTTACTCTTTTCCAGCACTTCTCCATCATCACAGAACATATTGACACGATTCTACTACAATTAGAGAACACTAGAGATCATTTCAGGGCACTTATGCAAGGAATTTCGAATGCTGGTGATGGCAAGATCACAAATGACTTACTCCCAGTTCATGAGCTACGTCAGATAGTTAGTCAAGGCAAACATAAACATAAATTGAAGCCATTGTTCCGCAGTAGGGAATTTATGCAATATTACCCGTACTTAGAAGCAACACTAACACCAACATCAGTGATAGTTCATGTACCATTCATCACGGAAGACCTGTTCACAGTATACCAAATACACCCCTTCCCCTATAGAAACAACAACACTTTGGTCATCATCAACATCAACACAGACACCGAACTCATCATGGTCTCCAAGAGACGAGACACTGTCACTTTCGCAAGTGAGTCAACGATTGAGCGAAAGTGCCGCACATCCTTACATGCTGTTCATCTTTGTCCTGCGTACATTTTCACGTTTCAGCCTACTGATACAGTCCCTTGTGAAATGGCTATCATCAGCAATAACAATATTCATCATCATTGCAACTTCACTTTTTGCTCCAGATAAACTTGTACACCATCAACGCATTGGACACTCGCAGTTTTTTTATTTCCCTCATAACACATCAGTTTACATAGTCTGTCCAGATATACCACCATCTCATACATCAGCCTCAGGATTATACATAGCACCAGACTACTGTGCGGTATTTACATCATCCATGTCTACTTTTTCCACCATCAATCACTACGCCATTATCAACCATACACACAAACATTTCCACCCACTGCCTAATATGAACTTAAACATGAGCACAAGTATTAAGCTGACTTCACCTAAGTTTGAAACTATGCAGCTGATCAATGAAACAATGAAGCCCTGGGAAGATTTGAGTTTGAGTATGTTCAACCCATATTACGTGTATAGCCAAGCACCTTCTGTCTTTATAATCATCTGCATTGTAGTTGCAGTACTGCTGTTCGCAATGCACAGAATGCATGCAAGAATTGCTAATTTGGAGTCATTATTTAGTGGGGGGAGAGTTAACATCACAGTTAACCACCCTGAATGAAGTGTATATATTTTGTATATAGTATTAATTATATATATATAAAAAAAAATAAAAAAAATAAATAAAAAAAATAATAATAATACAAAGAAGAATGACCCATATATGACAGACCAGTACCATTATCTTTGAATGAAATATTAATAACTCTTACAATAATCTTAATTTTAAACTATTTTTATTCTTGCATGTATGCATTTCACTATAATATCCCAAGTACATACTGTATTACAATTAAATAATTTACTTTAATGCATTTATTCAAATATGTATACAACTTGTTTAAATGTAATATTACTGAATAATCACTATTTACTATGAATAATATATGTATACAATATTCATACAATTATGTTACTTTACAATATTATGTATTTCACTTAATTAGCTTATAAGTTCATTATAATGTGTATGTAGTATGTATTAATATGTTATAACTATTAAATGTCGATGGTACGCCATTTTCGCGCGACCGAGCAGTGTGGTAAAGACTACATATTATATAGATAGATAGATAAATAGATAGATAGAGAGATAGATAGAAGCAGGGAGTCAGATGATGAGAGGTGTTGTGTCTGCGAGAATCGAGCAATGCTAAACATGCTTACACTGAGGAAAGCTGACGACAGCGGCCAGTAAGGAGATGATGCAGTTAGCTGTCAGCAGTCCTCTCGTGAACAAAGATCCACGAGGAACACACGTGACACACCCCTGCTACACCAGAATTTAGGAAAGAGAGCTCAGACGGAGATTAGCCACCGAACAGGCGAGACAGAAGGAGACAAGCGACCCTAGAGAGAGGTCGAGACGGAGATTAGCCTTAGAACAGAAAGAGAGAGAGATAGCGAGACAGGGAGGTAGCTACCCGGGACTTATACTCCTCCCATGGGAGAGACCTGTTTAATATTTCCAAGACAAATAAAAATAGTCCCATACTATTCTTTACCTCTCCCGTCACTACATGACATCTGGTGGGGAAACTACTACAAGATATAAAAGCCGCTCGACCACAAGTCTAAAATATACTTCTCTACAAGTAACTACAAAGTCTTTATGACATGTGTGTGTGCATTTTCTTTGGGTAGAATTTGCTTGTCATTCTTTCCCCGTAAACCCTTTCAGTCACCTTCACGATACACAGGGAACTCATTTCTAGTATTAATTTCCCTATCCCAGGAAATAAAGTTCAGAACTGTAGGAGAATTATGCACATGTTTATTATGCCAGGCCAGACTTTAACAACGTAAATATTGTCGAGTATTTATCATGGGAGTATTGTATGAGGCCAATTACCTATCTTAATGCCCATCTTCCTACTGTCATACACCCAACCCCTACCTCTCTTCCTATACCCACCCCCCGACCCCTACCTCTCTTCCTAAACCCACCCCCCACCCCCATCTCTCTTGCTACACCCACCCCCCACTCCTCCCTCTCACTGCATCCACACCCCCACCCCTGCCTCTCTTCCTACATCCACACTCCCACCCGTGTCTCTCTTCTTTAACCCCCCACCCCCCACCCATGCCTCTCTCACTCCACCCATCCCTCCCACTCCTGCCTCTCTTTCTATACCCATCCCTCCCACCCCTGCCTTTCTCCCTACATCAACATCTTCCACCCCAACGTCCACACCTTACAGCCGAACCTCTTTGCTATATACACAACGCCCACCTCAACCTCTCCCTACCTAACCCCTTCAAGGCGATTTTTTTTTTTTTTTTCAGTTTTTTCTCATTTCCAGACTTTTTTTTTTCACTTTAGGACAGACTTGCTGAGTTGAAGGGGTTAGACTTAGCCTTCATTAACCTCATCAAGGCAAGACGTGTCCCCAAGACTGAGTAGGTGGGCTTAGTGTTCGCAATAGCAATAACAAGAAAACATCCTTGAAGACGAAGGGCTGACTTCAATCCCCTCTCTCCCTTCCTACCTGTCTCCCACTCACGCTTCTCTTATTTACACACCTTCGCCTCTACATACATCCCTTCCATCTCTCTCTCTGTTGCTACATCCACACCTCTCACTCCAACCTCTCCCTGTTTAACCTCACATCCCTCCCTCCCCTCCTACCTTCCTCCCACTCCCGCCTCTCTAATTTGCACACCTACGTCCACACCTGCCGTGAAGAGCGCTATTAGCCAGCGTTAAGGGACAGGTGTGTTGCAAGGGGGGGGGTTTAAACTGTATATACGTGGTAGCTGTGGTGGTGACGTTAATGCCATCACCCCTGCCCTTCACACACAAACTCACACACACACACACACACACACACACACACACACACACACACACACCATTACAACACTTCCACATGCATCACTCTCCATGCAAACACCCCTTCCCAATTCGTATTTAATCAGCATGGGAGAAGGGTTAAGTCTGGGCATCACTCTCCCTCCGAACAGATGTTATGATCCTACAGCGGACTTAGGGCCGTATTATAAGTGGTATGGGAGGCTTCGTAGCACCTTTCCCTTAGTGGTTTATTATTGTTTTCACATTGCACCTTAGAATTTTCCCTTTTATGCTATTTACATCGTTTCAGTATAGACACAGTTTGGGTCAATTACATCCAAAACGAGACGAAGGTGTACTACGCAGACTAAATCGCAAAGGAGGGTGTGTTACGAGATCTCCAAGGCGTCTTAAAATCCCGGCCTTTGTATGGATTGGTAGACAGACAGACAGACAACACCCTATCATTGAAGGGTATAATGAAGGCCATAGTGACCCTAGTCTTTCCTGGGTAAAATAAATTCCTCAGATAATAAACCAAAGGAGAGAGACAACCTTGTATTGAACGTGTTAATGGTTTTTTCTTGATTTTATTTTTGTGGTTTATTCTTACTGCTTCCAGACGACTTTACTCAGCTTAGGAAAATCGTCTTTTCGTAATGGGGTGGTGGTGGTGGTGGTGATGGTGATGATGATGATGATATTTCCTATACTTAACCCCCCTATTTCGCGAAGCCTCCAGGGTGAATAAAATCGTCTGGAAAGGGCAAGGGTAGGCAAATATAATCCTCTTGTGGAAGGGGTTTATGCCTCACAAGCAGGGGGGGGGGTTGCATGATGACCTGGGTACGATTTTCCTCAGCTGAATACATGAAAATAGTGAAATGGGAGTATTTATAAAGACCTAGAGTGGTGTTCAGATTTGTTGCAATGGCTTGGGGTTCTGCCTGGTAAATATTCATGACTCACAATATTCAGAGATACATATAAGGACAATGTTAAAAATGAAAGAAAGTAAGAGAAAACAGAATAAAAAAAAAGAGAACGAAAAAGGAAAATAAAATGAAAAAATGGAGAAACAGGTAAGGACAATGTCAAAAATGAAAGAAAATAAAAGAGAAGAATATGAAAAAAAAGAGAAAGAAAAAGAAAAAAAAGAAAAGAAAAAGGAGAAAATAAAATAGAATAGAAATAACAAAAAAAAAAAGCATGACGAAAAAGACAGGATTATGATTTTGCACGGACCCTTTCCAAATGATGCTTAATATTTCGAAATGTAAAAAAGTGTATATAAGAAATTAAAATATTTTCATCTATATGTATTAACCATCGAGAAGCAAGAAAAGGAGCAAAAAATAAATAAATAAATAAATATATAAATAAAATAAAAGTTACTCCTCCAATTTGAGGCTTTTTTTTTTTATATTTTAATTTATATGTCTGCTTTTCATCTCCATGTTTTTTTTTTGGGGGGAGGGGGTCACCTTTCACAGACTGGTGGGCGAGGCGGTATGTAAATGTGTAACAAGGTAAAGAGCAGTGTGCATATGCAAATGACCTTTCACCTGGAATTAATACACCGAGTTACCTTGCATTACACCCCGTTAAAACACCGAAACAGGATCCACCCTCATCATTTTCATCCCTGACCCTCAGACACTTCAGTACGATGCCCTTTTTTCTTTATTTTCTTACTTATTTGTCTTGTTGTCCCTGAAGACGATTTTGTTGAGCTAGAGAGTTTTTTTTTTAGAACTGGGTGACTTACATACGTTCTTCTTTAACCCCATCAACACGAGGCCTTTCCTAGTTTAAATAAAATCGTCTGGAGAAATAGCAGTCTTCCTACGTGTCATATCTTTACATGTCACCACTTCGGCGCTAGTTCCGACCGTCCATATTGGTTCATTGTAGGGCTGTCGCGTTCAGTGTTTGTGTGATGGTATTAAAGGAGGTGTGTTTTTTTTTTTATAGTGTGTGTGTGTGTGTGTGTGTGTGTGTGTGTGTGTGTGTGTGTGTGTGTGTGTGTGTGTGTGTGTGTGTGTGTGTGTGTGTGTGTGTGTGTGTGTGTTGATAAGTAAGGTATGTTTTAGCGAAATTAATATCAACCAAGGTAGGAGGGGGGGGGGGTAACCTAATCCAATGCCCATATTCTCTTCGGCTGAGCAAGGTACCTAACACATTTTCCTAAGCGATTTATTTTGCATTACACTTTACTGTCCTCATCTGTGTTACAAAAATCCTCCCAATACCACAAGATTCTGCACAAATAACATAGAAAAGGTGATGGTGGTGGTGGTGGTGGTGGTGATGATGATGATGATGATGATAATATTTCCTTTTCCCCTTACTTTTGACTTTTTTGGGGGGGTCATTTTCATGTTTTGCTTTGAATATTTTTTGTTCATTTTCTTTCTTTACATTTTCCTTGTCTTGCTTCGTCATTTTTTCCCCATTTCATCTGATTTTTTTTTCTGATATTTTTCTTATTTTTTTTCACTTCTTTTCCCTCTGTTTTTTCATGTACTTATTTTTATTTTTTGTGTCGTGGTGAAGCTGTATATTTTTGCCTCCCCTTTTCTCTTGTTTTTTTTCATTCTTTTTTGTTCTTTTCGCTCAGTGCCTGTCGAGTGCACCTGTTGCTTCCCCCGCCCCCCCCCCACGCACTGTCCATCACCACCGCCACCGCCATTTGTCAGTGTGTGTGTGTGTGTGTGTGTGTGTGTGTGTGTGTGTGTGTGTGTGTGTGTGTGTGTGTGTGTTCCTCCCCCTCCCTTTCCCCTCTCCCTCTCCCCCTCCTCCCCTCCCACTGCAACCCTCTGAATGGAACTTACTTGTCGGCGTGTGGGAGGTGGTGGCTAAGTGGTAAAGAAGTGGTCTGCTGTCCGAGGGGATGCGGGTTCGATTCCACGCTGGGGCAGGGTGTAGTTTGATAATTTGAATTTCGCTGAGTTTACGAATGCCAGATAGGTAGCTTATTCGTCTCGCGATGCTTGTGCCCCGGGTCCTGGGTTCGAATACACGCCTCGGTAGACATTTAATGAGGGTAGTGATAGTAAGGATCGTTTACTATGCTTTTCTTATATTATTCTTGTGTGGTTAGGAAGAATGCTAACACCTCTTCCCTACCGATTTATTTCTGATTCTGCTCCGTTACTATATCCTTGTATGTAATTCAAGTAATGTTTGTCTATATTAAAAAAGATAAACGAAGCAAAAGAAATACATATTTGTTAATAGAAGTTTAGAAAATAAATCGCTAAGGAAGAGGTGCTAGGGAGCCTCCTTACCCGGCGAGAATTCGGGCCCCTGTCTATTTTACTTAAGGCTTATAAAGGCTCTAACGCGCGCACACACACACACACACACACACACACCTGGCCATTACAACACTGGCATAACTTAGATTACTCCTTCAACAGACACTCTCCCCATTCGTACATCTCCAGCATAGGGAAGGGTTACTTTTGGCTATCACTCTCCCTCCGTCCTCCAGTGACACTTTCTAGGCTTTTACGGATACAGATAAAGAAAATGCTCGTTATAAATCTTCTTCAGGTCATCAATATCTCATCAATATATCCTCGCATATACTCTCACGTCAAACCTCAATAAGACAAGGGTAGCGTGTATTCAATGTAGACCTTGGATATTAGTGCTGAAGTGGGTGCATGTGAAGGCGTATGGCATGTAGGAATATGGCTGGGCTTCAGGGGACTGGCTGTGTTAAATTATGTCCAGAGTGCGATAAAAAAAAAAAAACGAAAAAGAAAAAAGCGCATCTTGTCCTCTCTTTCTTCCCTTTTCCTCCTCATCCCTTCTCATCCCCTTCCCCCTGCCCGTCGCTCTCCCCCTTCCTTCTCCCTCTCTCTCCTCTATCCTCCCTCCCTCTCCCCAGCCCCCTCCCCATTCCTTCTCCCTCTCAGCACTTTTATCCTCCCTTCCTCTCCGCAACCCTTCTCCCCCTACCTTCTCCCTCCCTATACCTCTATCATTCCTCCCTCTCCCCAACCCCTATCCATCTCCCCCTTCCCTTCCCTGCACCCAAAAAACCCGTCGAATGGAGCAGTTATCTACAGTTTACCTCCCCCTTTCATCCCCCATACCTTCGTGCAGTCAACAGGCATTAATCCTAAGCCTCCCTCATCCCTGACCCGCTCATAAACCCAGCCATGCAATTGAGCTGCCAACGTGCAACATAATCTGTCATTCAGCAGGGACACCACTGCAATCTGACCGGTATTACACGCGTCGCAGGTGGTAATTAGAGAGGGGATTATACCTGCTGCATACGGGTAATTAATCCGTTATGTACGATGACCTTTCTAACATTTTTTCGTGGTACAGTCGTCTTCAGGTGCGAACAAACACCTTTATGTTCTTGCCCTACTAAGACTGTGTCAGTTTTGTCGCCACCTGCCGCCGTGTGTGAAAGTGGTAAAAAAAACAAAAAAAACATCAGTCTTGTTACACACACACACACACACACACACACACACACACACACACACACAGACACACACACACACACACACAGACACACACACACACACACACACACACACACACGGACTGAATATGCATAACTCTGCGGACCCTACCAGCCAGATTTCACAAACATATCAGCTGCAGAAGCATACATCCATCCATCCATACCTACATACACACACACACATACATACATACATACATACAAGCTCAGCGTTTATGCCATAGCTGATAAGAGTCGACTCATTTTCACTCATTTCCTAATCTTCCTCCCGCCACCACACTTCCCCATTCAGTCACCATGATTCATTTCCAATTACACATCCCCCTCCTATTCACCTCCCTCCAGTTACTCATATTTCTTCAGCTACTCACCTCCTCCTCATCATCATCATCATCCTTTCAATCGCCATCACTCATTTTCAGTTACTCATCTCTGTGCACAATTACATATCTCCCTGTTTTCCTTCCCTTCCATTTCCCCTTCACTCATCACTTCTCATTTCCAAATTATTCATTTCCTTGTAGCTATTCACCTCCCTTTCCTCCTCCCCCTGTCATTTTCCCCTGTCATCATCACTCATAAATACTCATCTTCCTCTTGCTTACCTCACTCTTACTCATGTCCCTGCAGTTCCTTCCCCCCCCCCCCTTCCATTTTTCCTTCAGTCCTCATCGTTCACTGGCAATTACTTTAGTCTCCCCCACTGCCTGCCCTCACCGTCAATTTATTTACACTGCTGCCTCTCCATCTCGGCCGTCACACCCTCCATCACGCCTCCCTACATACACACACTTCCCATCCATCATACTCCCCTTGCACCACACCTCTTCCCCTCACCTCACCCACGCCTCACACTTTTTTCCCCTCTCTCTCTTCCTTTAATCTTAGTAAGTTTGGTTCCCTTGGCAATTTAACTTCGTCTAATTAACTCTGGTTTCTCATCCTTGCTTCACCTTCTCACCTCTGTCATACCTGGTCACTCTGTCCCTTCCATGTCACCCTGCTATCACCCTTCATTCATAGCCTTTATTCACCCTGTTGCTCACCTCTCACGCTTTTCATCTTCCACACCCTGCTTCTCTCTCTCTCTCTCTCTCCGGCTGTGCATCTTTCTCTCACACAAGATTTCCCTGCTAACTCTATCAGTCTTGCTAATTTCTTATCTTTACCTCGCAATCTCCAACCCTGCCTTGTCTCATTCATTTCCTCCTTTTCTCCATGCAGTCTCTCTTCACCCTTTCTTGTCTCACTCATTTCCTCCTCTTCTCCCTGCAGCCTCTCACCCTGCCTTCTCACTCATCTCCTCCTCTTCTCCCTGCAGTATCTCACTCTGCCTTCTCACTCATCTCCTTTTCTCCCTGCAGTCTCTCTTCACCCCGTCTTGTCTCCTAACCCTGCCACTTTTAACCCCTGCTTCATCTCCTCACCCTGCCCCCGTCCCTCACCTGCCTCATCCCTGCTTCACTCCCTCATCTTTCTTCCTCCCCCTCACCCACTTTTCTCCCCCTGCCATCTCTCCTCACCCCAACTGTTCCAAATCTTATCTCTGCACCCTTACTTCATCCTTGCTCTACCCCCCCCCTCACCCTGTTTTCTCCCCTGACTGCCTCTACCTCTGCCCCTCACCCCTGTCTGCTCTCTTCCCCCCCTTCTGCCAGAAAGATAAGCCGTAAGTCCTATGCAATTCCATCCTTCACTCCACTCCCCTTGATCCCTCCCTGTCATATTTTATCTCCCTCCTCATCTCCCCTACCCTCCCCTTCTCACTCCTCACCGCTCCTATCCATTCTCCCCCCTTCCATCTCTCTCCTCTCTCTCTCTCCCTTCTCTTACCTCCTTTCCTCCCGTCTGTTTCTGGTCTTCGCTCACCTTCCTTCATTCCATCAATTCTCTTCACCATTTTCTCTCCAAATTCTCTGACAAGGATAGTTTACACACATGACATGACACACGCACAAACAAAGGCAGGAATAAATTGAAAACATGTCCATTGGGGCACAAGGTACGAATGCTGTTTGTGTGTGTGTGTGTGTGTGTGTGTGTGTGTGTGTGTGTGTGTGTGTGTGTGTGTGTGTGTGTGTGTGTGTGTGTGTGTGTGTGTGTGTGTGTGTGTGTGTGTGTGTGTGTGTGTGTGTGTGTGTGTGTGTGTGTGTGTGAGAGAGAGAGAGAGAGAGAGAGAGAGAGAGAGACTGTGCCGGTAAATAAAACATTGGTGCTCTCTCTAATCCTTTTTTTCCAACACTCACCTTACACTTCTTCTCTCTTTTATCATGAATTCCTTTATTTATTTATTTATTTATTTTTTATTTATTGTAACTCTCTTTACTAATAATACCTGATCTTTAACTTAGCACTTTATTTTCGAGTTCAGTTTTATTTCCATCTAACACTTCATCTAACACCATATCCCAGTCTAGCACTTTCTCTAAAAACACTTGATCATCTAACACTTTGTCTAGCATTACTCCCCTGTCTAACACTATCTAACACCATCCATCTGTCCAATACTTTACCTAACATCACATCTCCATCTAAATCAAAATCTAACACCATACTCTCATAAACACCATACCTCCTAACACCGTATTACTATATCTAACACTTTATCTAACATCATGTCTTCATCTAACACGTCACTTAACACCGTAATCCCATCTAACACTATCTAACAGCATCTAATAAACCCAATACCTTCCTAACACACTAATCATGACACTATCTAACACCATATCACCATCTAACATTATCTAACAGCATCTAATAATCCAATATTTTAACACACAAACCATCTAACACTATCAAGCACCATATCACCATCTAACACTAGCTAACATCGTATCTAATCCCCTTATCTAAAACCATATCTATCTACATCCATCTATCACCATGTACAGCTCTTACACTTAACACCATAGTTCCTTCTAACACTTAAGCATCAGTTATTCCCTTCTTACTCTTAGCTATGTATCTAACTAACGCTAACACCGTATCTAGTAAACACCTTATCTTTATTCTCTAACAATTCCATCCAGTCCTTCTCATCTAACACTTTACCTTCATCTAACAAATTCACTATCAAACAGTTTCTTCATCAAACACGCTCTCCCTCTAACACTTTCTTTTTAAATATTTTCCCTAACACACTCTCCTAGCAACGCTCCATCTAACACACTCTTCACTGAACACTTTCTTCACCTAACACATTAATCTAACACTCATCAAACACTTCCTTTATCTAACACCTCTCCATTTAAAACTTTCACCATCCTAACACTGTCTTCATGTATCAGTTACTTCATCTAATGGTCTATCTATCTAACACTCCCTCCATCTAACACTCACCCCATCTAACACCTCTCCATCTAACACTTTCTCAGCCTCCCCAGTATCATGAAGGCTTCCCCCCCCACACACACACACCTGCAACGTTACTGAGGAGGAAGGCAGGGGAAGAAATGCATGCTCTCTTGGCAAGGTATCGATAAGGGATATATGTGGGTTGTGGGCTTGGGAAATTTAGCGCTTTAAGTAGAGATAGGAGAGGAGAGGAGAGATAAGAAGAGGAGAGGAGAGGAAAGGAGAGGAAAGGGGAGGAAAGGAGTGGAAAGATGTGTAGGTGGAAGAGAGTCAGCTGGGAGAGACAGGTCTAATCCTGGACAGAGTCAGGTCCCTGCCGTCGTTCACACTCTCCCTCTTTTCCTTATTTTTCCATACCTATTTTCCCCCTGATTTTTTTTTTTTGGTTACTGTCCTTCCTTCCCTCCTTTTCCTTCCCTTTCTATCCTTTTTTTTTAATTGTTATCTTTATTTTCGTTGCTTTCCTCTGTCTGTTTTTTATTTTTTTTATTTTTCACCTATTCCTTGTTTACTTCTCTTCCTTTCTTCCTTCTGTCTGTCTGTCTGTCTGTCTGTCTGTCTCTCTGTCTCTCTCTATCCCTATTTTTTCTAATCTCTGTCCTATCCTCCTCACCTTCTCCTTCCGCCCTTCTCAGCCCTTCCTTTTTTCATATATATCTTTCCTTTTTTAAAATCCCTGTCTTAAATTTTTTCCCAATCTATCTTTCTTTTTTTCTTCCTTTCCCTCCCTCTCTACCTCCCCTTTTCCATCCCAAGCCTTCCTTCTTTCTCCCGTTTTTCTCCTTCCCTTCCTTCCTTCTCTGGGTCGTGTGTGTGTGTGTGTGTGTGTGTGTGTGTGTGTGTGTGTGTGTGTGTGTGTGTGTGTGTGTGTGTGTATTTTTGTATCCTTATCCATCGTTCACATACCTCTCCCTTTACCCTCTAATCCTGTCTCTCCTTATCGATCGCCAATGCCTTGCTCAGACTCTTTCCTCCTCCATTCATATCTCCTCCTTTTCTACTCCCTTCCTTCTTATCCACATCACACATCCCTCCTTCCTAACATTATCATCATGTTCATCATTCCCCATATTCTTTCTAAAACATCTTTTCTTTGGCCTCATATAATATCATCTTATTTTCGTTTTTACCGCCTTTTCACTCTCATTTTTCCTCCTTCCTTCATCATTTCCTTCTTTCATGTTCATTTCCTTTGCTGTTTATCCTTCCTTCTTCCTTCTTTTATTGTCATTTTCATTTTACGGGACAGCATCTTTTAACCTCCTCTCTTTTTACAGCATCTTTTAACCTCCTCTCTTTTTACAGCATCTTTTAACCTCCTCTCTTTTTACAGCATCTTTTAACCTCCTCTCTTTTTACAGCATCTTTTAACTTCCTCTCTTTTTACAGCATCTTTTAACCTCCTCTCTTTTCACAGCATCTTTTAACCTCCTCTCTTTTTACAGCATCTTTTAACCTCGTCTCATTTTACAGCATCTTTTAACCTCCTCTCTTTTTACAGCATCTTTTAACCTCTTTTTTTACAGCATCTTTTAACCTCCTCTCTTTTTACAGCATCTTTTAACCTCCTCTCTTTTTACAGCATCTTTTAACCTCCTCTCTTTTTGCTCTCTAATTTTAGCTACCAATATCCGTCCCTTCTTCCTCTAACCTCCCCCACCCCCAACAGGCGCTCTTTCCACTCTCTTTACTCTTTATCTCACTCTCTCACTTCCTCCCTCCTTCCTCTCTCTCTTCCTTCCTTCCTACTCCATACATCTCAACATTCAACCCAGTCCAAAAATTATGGTACTTTTTAATTCATTTTTTGCTGGTTCCAGATTATTTCACTCGAGTAAATAAATAATAATTAAATCCTCAACTGAAGTGGCTAATAAGGACTATAAATTATGATTCCTTTATTTCGAAAAGCCAGTTCAAAGCCGAAAAAAAAATTGTTCTGGAGATGATAAAAATAACATTAAAGATATGTTGATAATGAAGGAGAAATTTTACTCAGAGTCACGTTCTTATTTCCTGAGTCCCCACTTACATTTATTCTCTCTCTCTCTCTCTCTCTCTCTCTCTCTCTCACACACACACACACACACACAACAAACATCCGCTTCCTCTGTGCTTCCTTTACTCTCTCTCTCTCTCTCTCTCTCTTCCATGTCCATACTTGAAAAAAATACATACTGATGAAGTCAAGGAAGAGGCTAAGAAAGTATGTCTGTGGTGTGTTTGAGGGAGAGAGAGAGAGAGAGAGAGAGAGAGAGAGAGAGAGAGAGAGAGAGAGAGAGAGAGAGAGAGATAGCCCGTAATAAAACAAAGGCGAGTGACGTCAATATCCATGTTTACGCGCCAAAGTTTAAGGGTCATCCCGCCTCACATGCCCCCACTTCTGTACCAATTATTCCCATTACCTCACTAATTACATAAGCTCTATATAATCCCTGCAAAGTCTCTCTCTCTCTCTCTCTCTCTCTCTCTCCTAACCCCCGTCCGTCTGTCTATATCCTACTCTGTCTGTCTGTCTGTCTGTCTGTCTCTGTCTGTCTGTCTGTCTGTCTGTCTCTCTCTCTCTCTCAATCATCGTAAGCAAGGAATTATAAACTAAGTTAAGAAATTCTCATACTATTTTTATTTTATTCTCATTTTCCTCATACCATTTTAACCACTGTGGAGAGATCCCTGATAATGATAAGAGTTAACCACATTTTTTCTTCGAGTTCTTGCATGATTACGCACTTCTTCGTGACTAGCAAACTACCATGCTCCTGGTTTTGGGTCTTGGGTGTAAGTATAAGTGATGAGTTTAAAAGATACTAAAATGGAGAGAGAGAGAGAGAGAGAGAGAGAGAGAGAGAGAGAGAGAGAGAGAGAGAGAGAGAGAGAGAGGAGAGGAGAGGAGAGGAGAGCCGAGAGACGAGACGAGACGAGAATCTTCACCAATTACCTCAATTACCCCAGAACACATCAACCTGCATTTACCTGATCACTGACCTCACCTGCAAATAGCCGCATCCAAAATAGCCCACCTAGGCACTGACACCTTACCTCCAATCACACCTGGCTGCCCACCTGCCCCAACACCAATAATATTACCGCCTCTCACCTTAATTAGACACCTGGCCAAATATAGCTACGGTGCTGATGTGGGGCAGAAACGCTCAGGTGACACTTCGTTGTGGTGTATAATTAAGTTCGTGTACAGAGGATATTATTTCGACTACCATTCCATCGCGTCTACCTAACGCTTAAGTAATTTCTGTTACCAACGGGCATAGTAATAATAATAATAATAATAATAATAATAATAATAATAATAGCAATAATAATAATAATAATAATAATAATAATAATAACAATAATAATAACAATAATAATAATAATAATAATAATAATAATAATAATAATAATCTATCTACCTATCTACCTATTGCCAGACGCCTTAATTCCGTAAGAGGTTAATAATAATAATAATAATAATAATAATAATAATAATAGTAGTAGTAACAACAAAAAAGAACAACAACAATAATAATAATAATAATAATAATAATAATAATAATAGACTAACAACAAAAACAACAATAACAATAATAATAATAATAATAATAGGCAAAGTAACAACAGCTGTCGCCCACAAGCAGAGAAACAAAACCAAGCCTTTCTCAGTGTAGGAATATTAGCCATCAAAGGAAAATAAAAAAAATACATGGTTAAATACTGGCTTAACTTTTGTCTGTGACTGTACATTTAAACCCTTGACCTTGACGTCCTGGGGCCCGTATTCTCATCATATAAAGAAACTCCCTAACACCTTTTCCTAAGCGAGTTATTTTACTTTTTACACCTTACAGTCCTCGCTTGTTACGTAAACCCTTATGATGTTGCCATACTCTTGAAAAATAACGAAGTGAAGAATATTAACCAGCCGGACGAAAAAATAAATCGCTGAGGATGAGGTGTTAGGGAGACGAGAATACCAGCCAATATCCACTACGTATCGTGAACCCGAGCCTCGTCCTTGACCCTGCAGGAGGTGGAGGGTGAGGTTAACACTTGTAACTCCATCAAGAAGGACTGTAATATATATGTTACCTCAGGATGCCTATATTAAAAGACTTCCTCTTGGTGGTCTTTCAGTCTTTCCTCCTCCCTCATATTTCTTTCGTCTCCACTGTTTTTATTTTTTTCCTCCACCCTCTCCTCCACTCTCATGTCCCTCTCTCTCCATCCCTTCACCTGAGTCTGTTTTTCTCCTGATTTTTTCTCCACCTTCTTGCCCCTTTCCTCTCCATTCTTCCACCTGAGTATTTTATCTTGATCTTCCTCCACCTTTCCCTTTAAAATTATGCTCCTTTCCTTTCCTTCACTTCACTCCCTCGTCTTATCTTCTTTTACCCTTCCTCTCCTTCCCTCCAGCTGAATCTCTCTCTTCCATATCTTCCTTCACCCCTCCCTCCACACACATGCCCCTCTCCTTTTCTTCCATCCACTTGATTCTCTCCTTATCTTCCTCCACCTTTCCCTTCACACACATGCCCCTTTCCTCGCCATTCCTCTACCTTTCCCTCTCTTGATATTCCTCTACACTTTCTACTACCTCAAGGACCAGTCATTTAACAGGTCCGTAATATCATTTGCTTATAATACTTACCCATCGCTTCTTGAACACTTTATTTCAGAATATTCCCCCATCATATTCAAGCAAACGACGCCAGTAATAAAAAGAAAAAAATAACATACAAGAAACCACGAAAAAGTAATATATCAGAGGAAAAATGACGAGGAGGGGGCGGTAAGTGCACGAGACGCAGCTCCAATGACCATACCATCTCCACCTTTCCTGTAGCAATTTTATCCACAAAATGAAAAGCCTGTAACATTTTAGGCCCGAGCTGAACCCTCTTTTGGCACGAAGGTCCAAGTCGGGTCGAAACTGTTCTGGATTCTGAATAACAAGCTTTTCCACAGGCGGCTACAGTACTTCCGCTGGAGCAATTAGCGGCCAGGTAAAGTTAACACCTTCACTCCGATGACGCGATTACTATACCCCTTTCCTCTGAACCTGGCCCAGATTTTCGTCATTCTGTAGCTTATTTTCCGTAACTGACAAAAATGGCAATGCTACGAGTCTACATCCCTTCCATAGCACTTCCTCCTGACTAGCATCAAAATTTCTGGTGTTACTCTCTTCCTACAGCTCAGTAGTCATGATGGTGAGGTGGCAATTTTAGGCCAGGTCAGAGTAAAAGAAGTATAGCTATTTTCACACGATTTTGAACTGAAGGACTTAGACATACCCTTCAATAACCCCGCTAATATTACAAGTCTGACCCAAGCTGAATAAAATCGTCTGGAGGTAGGACGAATTAAGAAAAAATCGTCTGACTGAAATGGCCAAGTTTCGTATTCTCGTCGCTTAAGATGCTTCCAAACACTTCTTCCTTACCGATTTATTTTTTGGATACGGCTGGCTGTTATCGTGCTGTACGTTGTTTAGGCAGAGTATGGTGAGATTAGGAGGATTTAAGTCACGCAGAAGAGGGCGGCAAGGTGTAATAAGCAAAATAAATCGCCAAGGAAGGGGTGTTAGGGAGATCCTCAGTACTCCAGCTCCTCCGATATCACGCCTCACTACAGAATATGATTTTTTATTTAATTAGACACGATAAACTGATTACTTTATATCAAAACAGGAAGATAAAGTGATTAAGGATTTGATGATGGAGAAGGCTAATGCGATGCTTAATGTGAGAGAGAGAGAGAGAGAGAGAGAGAAAGGGATAATTCTACGACTCCTTTTTAGTCCTGCAAAACAACAACAACAACAACAACAACAAATCATACTTAAGACCCACGTTACCGCAACATCTCCCAAGAAGCGATTTTTACCTACCAGCCCTCAAAAGATGGATGGACACGTGAGTCGAGTGGCATCTGCTCCTCGTAAAAGGTGTCGTAATAAATGTACTCTGGCTGTACCTTAACACTTTTCTCTCTGCGATTAATTCTGCTTCTTACACCTCAGTATTTTAAGTACGGCAAACTATATCCATATTTAAATGATATAAATCAAACACAAGAAAATGTTAAGGTTTATTTTTCAGAATAAATCGCCAAGGAAGAGGTATTACGAAGCTTCCTATAGGACTTAGAAAATAAAAACTTGGGCCCGTTTTCTCGTCGGTTATGGAAGCTCCCCAACACCTTTCCCTAAGCGATTTATTTTGTTTATTACACCTTGCTATCCTCTTCAGTCATGTAAATAATTCCAATACCGCAGTTTTCAACATAACTACCATAGAATCTGATATTAACCAGCCTTACTGTAAAAATCGCTGAGGAGGAGGTGTTAGGGAGTCTCCTTAACAGATGGCAATAAGGGACTCAGGAAAAAAAAAAAAACGCGCTAGTCGAGAGAGAGAGAGAGAGAGAGAGAGAGAGAGAGAGAGAGAGAGAAATGTGTTTTAAAATTATTGGCTTATAGTTCCGTTCATGACTACAGAATATAATGCATAATAATTCTTTAACATAATACGTATTATTTTTACCAATATAAAGAATGAAATGTGCTTATAAGTCACATTCAGTTTTTATATGATAAATTTCATGAACATATATTTTATCATCATCATCATCATCATCATCATCATCTCTCTCTCTCTCTCTCTCTCTCTCTCTCTCTCTGTCTGCCTTTCTGTCTCTGTCACTGTCTGTCTGTCTGTCCGTCTCTCTCTCTCTCTCTCTCTCTCTCTCTCATTAGGGACACCTGTGTAGCTTTACCTCCACTAACGGCTGTTACTGATACTGTCTTCCTCTCGCCAGGTGAGGGAGGGAGAGAGAGAGAGAGAGAGAGAGAGAGAGAGAGAGAGAGAGAGCTATAATGGTTTCTCACCGCGTGGAGATAAGGTGAGATGGAGGGAGTAAATTTGAGATAATGGAGGGAAGAGAGAAAGCCTAGAAAAATGAAATCGTGCAAGAAACGTGTGTGTGTGTGTGTGTGTGTGTGTGTGTGTGTGTGTGTGTGTGTGTGTGTGTGTGTGTGTGTGTGTGTGTGTGTGTGTGTGTGTGTGATAGACAGATAGATATATAGATAGACAGACTGATAGAGTTTATTTGTGTGTATGTGTAATCGTGTGTGTGTGTGTGTGTGTGTGTGTGTGTGTGTGTGTGTGTGTGTGTGTGTGTGTGTGTGTGTGTGTGTGTGTGTGTGTGTGTAAATCGCCTATCACCTACACGAGGCCATTAACGCACACCATTAAGATTTTTCCAAGTCTTAATCTTCCCCTTGATTACGACCCCCAGTAGTCAGTTTACCTCCAGGGACAAGGAGGAAACAAACTGTGCCTTCCAGTCTGATCGGCAAGTGAATCGAACCTGGGTCCTGCTAGGTGTGGGGTAGATGTGACCCCAGTAGGTGTCGTAGGTGTAGAGAATTTTCATCTCTCTCTCTCTCTCTCTCTCTCTCTCTCTCTCTCTCTCTCTCTCTCGACGTTTAGACAGGGATACTCTTACAGACAGACAGACAAACACACACACACACACACACACACACACACACACACACACACACACACACACACACACACAAACTAAATTAAACCCTTGCATGCCCGGCTCAACTCTAGCGATATATATCAGCTAGACGATTTTATTCATCTGAGTGCGTCATAGGAGCTTGGGTGCTGAGTCTACTACCATTAACCCTCTCTCGGTCGGCGTAACTCTATCGCACCTGGCTCCAGACGATTTTATTCAGCTGAGCGTGACTGTGGGAGGCTTGGGGTGTTATTGTTGCTCCCACTGCTTCCCTCATGGTCGAAACAACTCCTTTATTTTCTTCCAGCTTAGGCCAGACGGTTTTATTCAGCTGAGAGAGAGAGAGAGAGAGAGAGAGAGAGAGAGAGAGAGAGAGAGAGAGAGAGAGAGAGAGAGAGAGAGAGAGAGAGAGAGAGAGAGAGAGAGAGGCACCGGAAAAGGTAAAGATCAAAGGTACCTGTTAAAGTGAGAGAGAATGGAAGCAAACGAAAATGAAAGAGAAAATAATGAAGAGAGAGAGAGAGAGAGAGAGAGAGAGAGAAAGAGAGAGAGAGAGAGAGAAGGAACGACAAAACGAATTATACACCGGTACCGTAAACTACGATGAAAGAATGAAGGAAGAAAGTCAGAAAGAAGGAAAGAAAGAAGAGAGATAGAAGTTAAAAAATAAGTGTCTTAAATTTGGTAAGAATGAAAGAAAGACAAAGAATGACATAGACAGAATGGAAGTTAAAATTAAAGCAAGAATAAAAACAGAGAAAAAAGAGAATGAAGGAATGAGTAAAATGGAAGCCTAAAATATGGATAAGGTATATTTAAAGAAGTAACTGAAGGATCTAAGAAAAAGAATAATATAATGGAATAAAAATAGACTTAAAGACGAAATTAAAGAAAGAAAGAGAGAATATGAGAATGAAGAGATAGAATGAAAGAAAATGGAAGACAGAAAAATGAGGAACAGAAAAATGAACGAAAAATGGAACGAAGGAACAAAAAATGAAACGAAAGAAAAGAAAAAATGGAACAAAAAAAAAAGAAAATTAAGACAAATGGAACGAAAAAAACAAAAACAAAAACAAAAATAAAAAAATGGAACGAAAGAAAAATAAAAAAAAAAGGCACAAATGAACTGAAAAATGGAAGAATATAGGAGAAAAAAACAAAAGAGAAAAACTGAACGAAGGAAAAGAAATACAAGAAAAAAGAATGAAGAACAAAAATTTAAAAAAATGGAACGAACGAACAGAAAATTGAAGAAATGGAACGGAAGAACAGAAAAATAACAGGAAAATGGAACAAAAAAAAAAGTCGAAGAAAGACGACATAAAAGAGATCAAAGTGGTGGTCAAGTGGTTAGGGAAGTGGTTTGCCGTTTGAAAGGACGGGGGTTCGATTCCACACTGAGCTAGGGAAAATTCTGATACTTCGAATTTCATCAAAGAGAGAGAGAGAGACTTTATTATCTTTCAAGAGAGACAGCGATTCAATAAAACCGTAAGACCATTCCCGATAGTCTATGTGAGAGAGCTCTAGTATGTATTCAATATGGGCGGTGGGCATTAGCGTTAAAATGACGACATGTAAAGGTATATTTTACCAAGAAGGACAGATGTGCATCAGGGATTTTCACGTCTATGCCCAGAGTCAGACACATAAGAAAATAATAAATAAATAAAAAGACTAGAGTAAAAGAATGTGTGAAACGAGAGAGAGAGAGAGAGAGAGAGAGAGAGAGAGAGAAGAAGAAGAAGAAAAAGAAAAGTAATTGGTTTCAGGAAATGCTCTGACAGAATCTATTGTGTATACCAGATGACTTCACAGAACCACTTTCATTGTGTGTGTGTGTGTGTGTGTGTGTGTGTGTGTGTGTGTGTGTGTGTGGGGATATAGCCTATGTGCCCAAGAAAGTAAGGTGTGTGTGTGTGTGTGTGTGTGTGTGTGTGTGTGTGTGTGTGTGTGTGTGTGTGTGTGTGTGTGTGTGTGTGTGTGTGTGTGTGTGTGGAATATGTATGTAGATAGATGTGTATGTGTGTGTGTGTGCGAGGGAAAAGAGGGCGTTATGTAGTCAGAGCAGGAAGTCTCAAAATTACTTCCTTCTCCACAATCCCAAAGGAAGGAAAGAAGAGGAAGAGGAAGGAGGAGGAGTGAGGGAAGGAGGAGTATAGGGAAGGAGGAGTAGTGGGGTGGAGGAGAGAAAGGGCAAGAGGCGAGAACGGAAGAATTGTAGGACGGGAAGGAGGGAAAAGTGAGAGGAAAAGAGAAGAACGAAGAAGGGAAGAGGGAAGAAGGTGAAAGTTAAGAAAAGAAAGGAAGCAAGGAGGTAAAGTGGGTGAGACAGATAGAAAGGAGGGATGGAAGGAAGGAGGGAAGGAAGGAAAGAGTAATAAAAGTGAGTAATAGAGGAATATCTAAAGAGGGAATATTATGATGAGGAAAAGGAATAATTAGAGGAGAAGAGGGAAGTGGAAATGGAGGAAAGGTGAGGCGAGGCATAAGGAAATGAGGGGAAGGAAGACGAAAGACGAAAGGAAATGACCGAAGCTGAGGGGAAGTGGAGTGGGGAAACAACGGGATGGAAGGGGAAATGAACAGGAAATGTAAAAGTGGGAAGGATGAGATATGAATTACAGGAATGGGAAGGTGAGGGGAAGGAAATGAGAGTAAACACTGGAAGGAGGGGAAAAGAGGGAGCTGAAGAGAAATGAAAGGAAGAAAGGGAAACTAAGAGACTAATTAAGAGGGAAAGGGAAAAACTGAGAAACAAATTTGAAAGGAAAGTATGAAAAAGAGGAACTGGGAAAAACGAAGAAAAATGAAACAAGAAGGAAAGTGTATGTGGAATAGGGAGGGGAGGGAAGAGGAGAGGAACAGAAGAAGAAGAGTGGAGGAGAGGAAGAGAGGAGAGGAAGAGGAGATGAAGAGAGGAGAAGAGGAAGAGAGGAGAGGAACAGAAGAAGACGAGAGGAAGATCACTCTCCCCTCCTCCTTTCCCTGCCTCAATCTCTCCTCCACCTCTTCCTGCTTCCCCCTCTCCTCTCCTCTCTCTGCCTTACCCTCTCCTCCTCCTCCTCTCCCTGCTTCAACCTCTCCTCCTCCTCTCCCTGCCTTACCTTCTCCTCCTCCTCTCCCTGCCTTGCCTTCTCCTCCTCCTCTCCCTGCCTCACCCTGTATTTCCTGCTGCCTATGATCTCCAGTCTTTCAAACGCAGTGTGTCCAGGCATCTCGAAATGAACGGATCTTGAATTTGGCTCTCTCTTGTATTTTGTTTTTCTCTTGGAGGGAACTGTCATTGCGGGCTCATGGCCCGCATAAAAAAAAAAAAAAAAACTCTCCTCATCCTCTCCCTGCTTCACACTCTTCACTTTCTCCTCACCCCATCTCACCCTCTCCTCCTCCTCCTCCTCTCTCTGCCTCACCCTCTCCTCCTTCTCCTCTCCCTGCCTTACCCTCTCCTCCTCCTCCTCTTCCTCATCCTGCCTCCCTCTTCCCTCCTCCTTTCTCTGCCTCACCCTCCCATCCTCTTCTCCCTGCCTTTGAGCTTATCCCTGCCTACCCCTGGCTTCAGCACACCTCCCAGCATTACCCTCTCGCCTGTAAGGGGTTGCCGGGGTGAGGCAGGCTAGGCAGGAGGGTGAGATAAAAAGAGTGAGGCAGTAGGAGACCTGTGAGGCAAGAAAGTGAGGCAGGAAGAGGAGTGAGACAGGAGGAGAGGTGAGGCAAGAAGAATGAGGCAGGAGGAGAGGTGAGGCAGGAGGACGAGTGGAGCAGGAGGACGAGTGGGGCAGGAGGACGAGTGGGGCAGGAGGACGAGTGGGGCAGGAGGACGAGTGGGGCAGGAGGACGAGTGGGACAGGAGGAGAGGTGAGGCAAGAAAAGTGAGGTAGGAGGAGTGGGTGAGGCAGGAGGAGTGGGTGAGGCAGGAGGAGGGGTGAGGCAGGAGGAGGGGTAAGGCAGGAGGAGGGGTGAAGCAGGAGGAGGGGTGAGGAGGTAGAAGAGAGTCAGGCATTATCTCCACTCTCTCCTTCATTAAGTTCCTCTTCTTCTTCACTCTCTTCCTCTCCTCTCTCTCTCTCCTTCATTGCCACTCTTCATCCATCCTTCATATCATTCTCTATTCCTTCTTCATTTTCCATTCATCTTTAGTCATCATTTTTTACTCCTTCATTCTTCATCGTTGTCTCCTCATTTTTCCCTATCATTTTCACTCTCTTCCTCTCCTTTCGTTCATTTCCTCTCCTCATCCTTCCTTCATCACATTCCTTTATATCCTCATCTTCTGTTTACCTTTTTCCTTCACAGTCTTCTTTTTCTTGTTTTACTTTTTTCCTCACCTCTGTCTTCATTTCCTCTTTTCATCCTCCTTTCCTTCCTTCAAATTCCTCTGGTCCTTCACACCTTCCTCTGTTCCTTCATTATTTTCTTTTCCATCAAGTCTTTCCTCTCCTTTCACCATCCTCCTCTGTCCTATCACTGTCTACCATTTTCTCTCCTTTTCTGCCTGTTTCTCTCCCTGTTTGCTATCCCTACCTACCACCCTCTCTAACTACCATTCCCTCCCTATCTACCATCTCTGTTTCCACACACACACACACACACACACACACACACACACACACACACACACACACACACACACACACCGCTCGCTGGTGCAGTGGTAACGTTCCCGCTTGCCAACTGGTGGACGGGAGTTCGCGCCTCGCTCAGGTTGCGAAAAGTTTCACTGACGAAGTGGGTGGTTACTGTCCCCCTCGAGCAAGGGGACGGGTGTGTGCGTGTGTGAAGGTCACAGCCTTGCCCTTAGATCGGACTATATGAGCTCTCAGCTCCCTTCCGGGAGGGTAAAAGCTGACCATCACGACCATCAAGTGATCCTGACCGACCCGGTGAATTACACACACACACACACACTGCGACCCATAACCTTTAATACGTACGAGGAATTCCGTTTTCATTGAGCCTGATAAAATGCCACGGCTAAATTAAAACACATAAATTTTTCTGGGTTTTAGGAGCATGTATTTTAGCGAGTTATTCCCAGTCCATTAACCCTCTCGTGGTCTGGACACCTCTAGGGCCTGCATCCTTGTCAAGTGAGGAAGCTCCCTAACACCTTTTCCTATTTGATTTATTTTTTTTATTTATTACACTTTGCTGTCCTCCGCTGTTACATAAATCCTTCCACTATCGCCGTACTCTGCATTAATAACGTACAAAAGGACATAAACCTGGCATATCCGAAAATAAATCGCTAAGGAAGAGGTGTTAGGCTCCTTAAGCGATGAAAATATGAATCTGTACCAGCTACGACAAACGAATTAAGTCAACAAAGTGTGTGTGTTAAGTGCTTTGGTGAGAGGTTAAGTGCGTCTCTCTCTCTCTCTCTCTCTCTCTACGCCTCAAAGCACCTCCTCCATTACCCTCACCACTCACCGCTCCCACCCCAAACCACACTCCCTCATGTACACCCCCAATACACATCCCGCTAATAAACCCACACCACGGCCCCCATTACACTCCCCCCGGTGAAATGAAACAATGCTTCCACTCACATGCACTGAAAAAAATAACAACGACAATAACAACAGCAACGACAACAACAAAAATCATTACAACCACCACCACCACTATCACCACCACCACCACCACTACTATCACCACCACCACCACCACCACCACCACCAATAACAACAATAACAACAACAATAATAATAATAATAATAATAATAATAATGATAATAATAATAGTGTCCTTTATACATCTTGGGTTCCAGAGCAATGAGATGCGATTCTTACCTGTTTCATTCTTGTCTTGGACGTATTTTAGGTAGTATATGTGGTTCCGTAACACCTTTTCCTTTGCAATTTATTTTACTTATTCAACATTCTATAATATGTCACTTGAGCAGTTTTAACATCGACAATTTTTTTCATTTATATACAGGCGAATGCTAAGGTTTAACTTGTAGAATGAATCGCTAAGGAACAGGTGTCACGGAACGCCAGAGTCACTTAGAATACGGCCATTAATTAGCCTAACAGGGCGGAAAAGGACTGTACAGCTACGGACATCAGTATCGTCTCAATAACGATAAATAACGAGACAGTGAACGATAACTTTTGCAACGTCGTGATGATAACGTTGAGGCCAAACACACTTTTCAGAATATCACGTACGAGTTTCATAATAGTTGGGCTAGAGATGCAGGAGCTTCAGGGCCCCTAATGTCCTTGGTGTGGTGTGGTATAGTGATTTTGTGTGGTGTGCTGTGGTGTGGGAGGGTGATTTTGTGTGGGGTGGTGTGGTGTGGATGGGTGATTTTGTGTGGTGTGGTGTGGTGTGGGAGGGTGATTTTGTTGTGTGGTGTGGGAGGGTGATTTTGTTGTGTGGTGTGGGAGGGTGATTTTGTTGTGTGGTGTGGGAGGGTGATTTTGTTGTGTGGTGTGGTGTGGTGTGGGAGGGTGATTCTGTTGTGGTGTGGGAGGGTGATTCTGTTGTGGTGTGGGAGGGTGATTCTGTTGTGGTGTGGGAGGGTGATTCTGTTGTGGTGTGGGAGGGTGATTCTGTTGTGGTGTGGGAGGGTGATTTTGTTGTGTGGTGTGGGAGGGTGATTTTGTGTGGTGTGGGAGGGTGATTTTGTGTGGTGTGGTGTGGTGTGGTGTGGTGCGGTGTGGTGTGGTGTGGGAGGGTGATTTTGGGTGGTGTGGTGTGGGAGGGTGATTTTGGGTGGTGTGGTGTATGAGGCTGCTGTGGTGTGCACGTTGTATAGTGTGGCTTCGCTAAAGTAGCTGAAGTGAAACATCTAGTTTCGACAAATCGTTAGTGAGAGACAGACTGACAGAGCCGTTCCTAGAGATCCTCCCGCATCTAATCTAAAAAGTGTAATGCATTTTCTTTTTGTCCGCAACTGTACATTCAATCACACTTTCCCTCCCACAATATTCAACTCGGGTAAATTAACTACGACGCTTATGTCTTCTCTCTCTCTCTCTCTCTCTCTCTCTCTCTCTCTCTCTCTCTCTCTCTCTCTCTCTCAGGTGTAAAAGTAATGCATGGAAAAACATAGAGTGAGCTTTAATAATCCGACAATTTTTTTTTAATACATTCCGTGCTACATCGATGCCGTTCTTTGCATTTTTATTACTGATTTATTATTTTATACAGCTTTGGAGAGACCTCTGGAAATGTAGGAGATATTGGACGGTATGCTAGTCGGCTGTGGAAGCTCCCTGACACCTTTTCCTAAGCTCTTTGTTTTTAGTTTATTACACCTTACTATCCACTTACGTGTTACATAAATCCTCCCAATATCATCATACTCTGCACAAATAACATACTGAAAGATATGAACTAGACATATCCAAAAATAAATCGCAAAGGAAGAGGTGTTAGGGAGTCTCCTTATCCGACGCGAATACACACCGTATCCTTCATTAATATCTTTATGTATTTCTGACTTGATGTTGATCCCTAACCCCTCTCAGCTCAGTTGATGACCAGGCGTAGGTAAAATGGAGGGTCGATTTGGCTAGTAACCAAGGAGACTCAACCTGCCTCAGAACTAATGCTCACTAATTTTCATACACCCACGACGCAGTATTCAAGCGGCAGAGAGTGGCTCGGTTCCTTCAGATGAAAACACAAGCTACAGTATTTATAGGTTTGTCTTAAGCTGAATAAAATCGTTTGGCGGTAGAAAGAAACTGAAAAACACTATCGGACCGTAGGGGTTAATGAACTGCAATGCTCCGGTTCGTTGTGGGGCACCTTAAAAAAAAAAATCTCTTGCAAAATGGTGAGCGTTGCAGTTGAGGCTGCACCCCGGGACGGTCCGGGGTGCTAAGTGCTCACCCCACCCGACTACACGACTGTCCCATCACCAGGCGCAATTGAAGAGGGGAGCAGAGGAGGGAGAGGGGAAGCTGCACAGTAAGTCATAAAGGTTCAACCACGACTATACCACGTCTGCGTCACACTTGGCGCACGTCCGTCACTTTTTGCAGCTATTCCACCACGTCTGCGTCACACTTGGGGCAGGTCAGTTACTCTTTTGCTAGTATTCCACCGCGTCTACGTCACACTTGATACATGTCCGTCGTTTTCATTTTCTATTCAACTATGCTTTACACCTAAGAGATGTTCATTACATTCCTCCACAAAAACTGGCATACTATTCCACTGTCTCTGCTTCTCACGTTCTTCCTGACGCATCATATCAAAGAGAATTATTTAAGGGCAGAGATACGCACCAATCCTCTCTCTGCTTAGATATATATTAGTCAGCAGAGGAAAGCGAGAAGTGGAAAAAGTGAAATATTAAGCAAACTTTCATCCCCGACTGCACAGACAGAGGGGAGACGACTCGGTGGCCCGGTTGGTTTGGTACTGGCCTTATGTTCATAGGACGCTCTATCATGGGTTCAAGTTCCGTAACTGCCCCTGAGTTTGTGGGGTTAATGTTCCTAAACTAACGCCAGTCATCAAGAGTCAAATAAGCAGACCTGTATCATACTCTGCCTACTACTGCTATCTTCTGTTCTACCGTCTGTTACTACCACTATTTTCTGTCTTACATTTCTCACCTACACCACACAACTGTCTTCCGTCTCTCCGTTTTTGCCTTTCATCTGTTCTAGCCTCCACTATGGCTTTCCCAGACAAAGGTAACGAAGGGAGTGGTGGTGGTAATGGTAAGAAAGGTGACGAGGCCAGAGAACAGGGGTAGGGGGAAGAAGTGATGATATTACGTAGGCAGAATTGGATATGAGGAGGGGCAGTGGCAAGATAAAGAGGTAATTGCATTGGTAAGAAACGGCGAAGAATATTAAAGAAACGGGACTAGAAGCAACCTGCATATCCAAAGCCAAAGGATTTCTTTTCAATTTTATTTTTGGCTAATATCAGACGATTATATTTCGATTATATTTTTTTCTACCGTGAGAAATCCTGTCATTCTGAGTCTGAGGGCATTAAGAATGGCAATAGAAAGTAAGGCACAGGAAGGGGGTAAGGGTTGAGGTCACTGCACGTTAGATTCACCCGGAAGAGGCAGAGACAGTGACGGGATTAAAGGAGAGGTCGCAGGCATAGAAAAGCTGTGGCCGAGTTAATGAATAGTGAATGCAACTGACAGGGACAGGGCAGTGAGAGGGGAAAGGACGAGTGGTGTAGTTCTTTCACCTTCACATGGCGGAGATTATCGTCCACATCGTTTCGTTTCGCTTCGCTTCGTTTATAAAGGTTCCAGAATCTTTGCATGCGCTGTTTATCCACGCTGCTCGATCTCTAACATCTTCCCTCTTCAATCCCCATCCCTGAGGTCACACTCTATGACCTCGTCCCAGGTCTTTTTCGGTTTGCCTTTCGCAACCCTACCCTCAGCGTTCACATCTTTCACCCTCTGCACCGACTGTCATCCTTTTGCAGCTAATACCCCATAGGTAGATGTCAGATTAAGACAACACTACCACTCTACATCCATTCCATAGCACTTCGTCGTGACTGGTGCTATGTTCTTGTTATAGTCTCTTGTTACAGTTCAGCATTCAAGGTAAACATAATGCCAATTTTGCGCCAAGTTAAAGTAAAAAGAATATAGTGGTGGTGAGAGATTTAAGAGAAGTTGTGGAAAGGTAAGACCAAACAGTAAATTAAAATAGGGAGGGGTCAGTGGCAGTGGCTGACAGAATGGGGACAGATGTGATGTGACAGAGTATGGAACAGACAGAGCTTGGACAGAGGTAGGGTGACATGAAGGGTACGGAACAGACAGAACTTAGATATGAAATGACAGCATGAATACGGAACAGACAGCCTGGCCAGATGTGGAATGACAGGAAGTGTACGGAACAGTGACCAAGGACCGTATTTATAACTTTCCTTGAGAGAGAGAGAGAGAGAGAGAGAGAGAGAGAGAGAGAGAGAGAGATCGTAAACAAAGAAGAGGTTGGTTTAAGTAAGGGAATGAAAAGTTAAGGAAGCCTGGATCTTTTACAACAAGGATCATAATTAATTTACCAGTTAAAGAAGCAAAATAAAGTAATAACTGCACTTCACTCTCAACTACGTAAAGAAATAATCCACCTCAGTTTTTCCTTATGTCTATTTTACTTTGTTTTATTTCGTTTTGCTTTGTTTTTGTTTTGATTATTACCTCTTTATTTATTTCAGGGGACTGAAGTGCAGGGTAGCCGTATGAGTGAAGACAAAAGCATAAAATAAATCTTACATACGGAACTTGGCTCAAAATTTAAAGGCATGGAATCTAAATATTGGGTATGAAGCGAATGGTGGTTATTATGGCTAAAGAAAAAGGTATATATAAGTTTAATGTAGAAGAAATAACAAGAAATCTGATATTCAAGTTTTATAAAAATTAGCAAATATGGAAATTCTACTTTGGTTACGAAGGAGCGGATGACCTGTGAACAGCGCGACACTTGAACCTCGTATGGCGGTTCTTATGTTCTGCGAGGAAGGCCCAGTCGGCTGGTGTGGGCGTGGGTGTTGCATTTGGAGTGGGATGTGAAGAAATGATGCAGGATTGGTACTGATAACACGAAATGAGCCGTCTCCACAACACAAAAGCCCGATGGAGTGGAGGTGATTAGTTACATATATATACCGTATACGATTCTGTTTATGGTAAATGTATGAGTGACGGAAAAGTTGGAACAAGCAGTCTTATAAACAAATTTACCTCCAGAAGATCTACAGATATGGTGTAGGGGTGTAGGCAGAAAGGTGTGGGGGGTGTAGGCAGGGGGATGAGGGAGGGTGTAGAGATGCGAAGGGTGTTGGTAGGGGATGGGGTGGGGTGAAGAGAGGTGTGGGGGTGTATGTGCATATATATTTATTTTTATGCTACCAAGAAGGAACCAAAGGCCATGATAAGAGTATAAACAAGTAATTTAATACAAACTGACTCTCAGGATGATTTGTAGACATAGATCCGGACTGGGTAGGAAGGTAAGGTAAGAGGACCCAGGTGTTTTGCTGAGGCATTTTAATTAACTAGCCAGGTAAGCTAATTATCTCCAGGACGAAGATTAAGTGAGACATATTAAATTAGGGCGGTGTGTGTGTGTGTGTGTGTGTGTGTGTGTGTGTGTGTGTGTGTGTGAGAGAGAGAGAGAGAGAGAGAGAGAGAGAGAGAGAGAGAGAGAGGATGGGAAAATGGAATGTCAAGTAGCAGACATCGGTGACGAAAGGAAGTGTGGAAGAGGGAAAAAGGTATAGGTAGGGGGGATGGGGTATGGTGTAGAGGTGAAGAGGGTGTAGGTAGGGGATGGGGTAGCGTGTAGAGAGGTATATATGTTGTAGGGGGATTGGGCAGGGTGTAGAGACCTGTGTTGGGGGTGAGGAGGTGGGGAGGCACATGGTTATGGAAGCCGTCAGGGGTAATTCAGTGAAGGAGAAATGGAGGTAAGGCGAGATGACAGGGTAGGGAAGGGGAGGGAAGGGGGACTTGCAGAGAGGGAAAGTAAGGGGAAATGACAGAGAAAGGAAGGGGAGGGCAGGGGAGAGATGCGGAGGGAAGGGGTGGGAGAGAGAAATGGGAAGGAAAGGGAGGGTAAGAGAAGAGAAGGTGAGAGGTGGGAGGAGATGAGGAGGGAAGTGGTTGTGGCTTGCAAGGGAAGGGAATGGGGAGACAGCCGCAGAGGGAGATGCAGGGAATGGAGAGGGAAGGGGAGAGGAGAGGGAAGGGGAGAGGAGAGGAGGGGAGAAGGTGGGAAGGGGAGGGGAGGGGTGGAGAGGGGAGGGGAGGGGAGGGAAGGTGATGGGAGGGGAGGGGAGGGGAAGGTGAGGGGAGGGGAAAGTGAGGGGAGGGGAAGGTGAGGGGAGGGGAAGGTGAGGGAAGGGTGAGAGAGAGGGAGTAATGTGGAGTCATAAGGGTGAAGTGGATGGGTAATGTTCCGTAGTAATGTTACCCCTCACGTTCAAGTAAACACATCAACTACACACACACACACACACACACACACACACACACACACACACAAATCAGTATACATACCATTGCGCAGGCACTCATGCACGTAAAAACACTTACACATACACACAAGCACGCACGCACTTACAAATCAGAGAGCGCATTCACATACAAATACACATAGATACAGAGACGCCTACACACAAACTGCATAGCCCAATCACGTCTATTGAACACGGCACACACACTCAGACACTTAAATATAGAGATTATGAACCAATATAGATACATAACCACCATCACATAACCCCCAGACACAGATTATATACACACAATATGCGCACTAACAGGTAAACACATATATTACAGACACGAACACACAAGCACATTACAGTATATTTCTCTCTCTCTCTCTCTCTCTCTCTCTCTTTCTCTCTCTCTCTCTCTCTCACACACACACACACACACACACACACACACACACACACACACACACACACACAGAGGCCCACTATCTTGCAGGCACACACACTCACGAATGCATCTGTCAATCAAGCACTCTGAACGAAGCGTATTGAATGCAGGAAACCCATTCTCGCCTCCTTCTCCCCCCCTCTCTCCCTCTCATGTTTTTTTTTTCTCCTCTTCTCCCTCTTTCTCCCCTTCTCCTCCTCCCTCTTTTTCCCCTTTTCCCTTTCCCTCTTTCCCTCCCCTACGCCTTCTCTTTCTTGGCTTTTCCTCTACTCCTCCCCTCTCCTGTCTTTCTTTTTCCAGTCATTCTCTCTCTCTCTCTCTCTCTCTCTCTCTCTCTCTCTCTCTCTCTCTCTCTCAGTTCATAATGGAGTCGGTCAGGCCAATCTTGCTCAGGCTGAAGACCCCATTTGCTAGGGTAGGCCTGGATGAATAGTCTCTCTCTCTCTCTCTCTCTCTCTCTCTCTCTCTCTCTCTCTCTGACGCTTCGTATCAAAAGAGAATCATTCATGGGCGGAGATGGATGTCAGGCCTCTCTATGCACCAGATTATTAGCCAGCAGAGGAAAGTGAGAAGCACAGGAGGTGAAATATTAGGTGCACTTTCGGTCCTAATTCTACCTTTCCCTCTTCATTAACTCTCCCCCCCCCTCCTGTCACTTCGTACCCCCCTCTCTCCCCCTCCTCTCTCACCCTGTCTCTGTCTCTCTCTGTCGACCTCTTTCTGTCACAACTCATCAAAATTTACATCCTGTCTCACCTCATCAAACCCGTCCGTCAACCTTTGTCATTTTGCTTCCATTCTTTCTTTGACCAGTGACTATTTTTAACTTCCCTGATTTCCTTCCTCCTTTCCCCTCTTCCGCTTCATCTGGTTTTCCCCTCTCACGATCTTTGTCAATTGTCCTTTATCTACGGCCAGTATATATATTTATTTATTTATTTTTTTTTATCCACCTTTTCTAATTACAACTCTCGCTGCCCCATCTTCCCCAGTGTTATATTCCTACTAACGCCAGACGATTTTAGCCAGCTCAGAGTAAGTCATAGGAGCCTGAGAGTCTTAATACTGTCACCATTAACCCCTTTATGATCAGAGTAAATCTTGTATTCTAGCTTAGTAAACACCGGAGGATTTTATTCAGTCGAACGTGAGTACTGAAGCCTAAGAGTTATGTATCCAGTTTTGTTTCCGAAATTCTCCCCGCTTCTCTTCACGTCCTGTTCCTACGCCTCCTTCCTCCTCCACTTCCTCCTTCCCACCCCGTTCCCTCTCTTCACTGACTCTCTGATTTTCCGACTCTCACTTCCTCACATCTCCGCCTTTCCCGTCGTATCCTTCGCCTTTTCCCAGTTCCCTTCTATCTTCTAAGACTACCATCATCTCCCTCTCCAACTTCTTCCCCCTCTCTTCATTTTCATATCCATTTTGTTTTTTTCTTCATCATTCCTGTTTCATTTCTTGCATTTTTTATAATCTTTTTCTTCAGTCATACATTTTCTATCCTTCCCCAGTTCTAAAATATTCTTACCTCCCCTCTTTCTCTCTCTTAATTCCTCATTCCTGCCTCTTCAGTGTTTTTGTCACTTTCTGTCTCCACTTCTTTGCTTTTCTGTGTTCTCCCCTTTCCTTATTTTTTTTTTTACTAACCTCCTGCCCTTCGTCACTTTCCCTCTTCCTTCCCTCTCACCTTCCTCTCTTTACCTTTTTCTTTCACACACCATCTTTTTCCTATCTCCAAATTCATTATCTTCTTCACCATCCATATTCTCTCTTCCTTCCGTATCCTATTTCCCACTATCTCCCTCTCCCTCCTGTCTCCCTCTCTCTGTCCTCTCCTCCTCTTCCACCTCTCCCTTCCTCCCATCCTCATATCTCCTCTGTCTTCTCCCTGTCATCTTCATTCTCTTCCTCATCATTCCCATTCCCATTCCATCTCCCTTTTCCCATCATCTCCCTCTCCCTCCGCCTCTCCCTTCTCCCTCCTCTCCCTCTCCCTTCTCCCCCTCTCCCCTCTCTCTCACCCCAAGCTACTTTATAACAATGGTGCCCTTGTGTCCTTTGATCTTAATGTTTTCTTCATCTCAACACTGCTTCACTGCCGCTGTGTTAGGTCCTCTATGTGATGTGGGCTCAGGGTTAATGTGTGGCTTGTGCTGTGTTGTGCTATGTGTGTGTGTGTGTGTGTGTGTGTGTGTGTGTGTGTGTGTGTGTGTGTGTGTGTGTGTGTGTGTGTGTGTGTGTGTGTGTGTGTGTGTGTGTGTGTGTGTAAGGTAGTGAAAGGTAAGATATTGTGTGGTAGTAAAAAGATCATTAATTTCCCTTGGGATATCAGAGCAAAGACCTAATTACCTACCTGGAGAGAGAGAGAGAGAGAGAGAGAGAGAGAGAGAAAGTGTGTGTGTGTGTGTGTGTGTGTGTGTGTGTGTGTGTGTGTGTGTGTGTGTGTGTGTGTGTGTGTGTGTGTGTGTGTGTGTGTGTGTGTGTGTGTGTGTGTGTGTGTGTGTGTGTGTGTGTGTGTGTATTCATGTGATCTTAATTGTCTGTTTGTGTATGTATGTCTCTATGTTTGAATCTGTGTGTTTGTTCAGTCTGCTTGAATCCATATGCATCTCTCTCTCTCTCTCTCTCTCTCTCTCTCTCGTAAAGGGTTGATGTCCTGTAATTCCCTCTTTCCCCTCATTTCCCACCCGCAGACCACCGTCCTTCCACTTTCTCTCCCTCCTTCCCTCCCTTCCTCCCTCCCTCACTTCTCCGCGGCTTCTTCCTTCATCTCTCTCTCTCTCTCTCTCTCTCTCTCATTTATCCTCCCTCCTCCTCATTATTCTTAAATGCCTCTTCTCCCTTTGTTTCTTTCCTCTCACTTCATTGTTATCGCGGCTTCCCTTGTCTCTCAGTTTACTCTGTGTGTGTGTGTGTGTGTGTGTGTGTGTGTGTGTGTGTGTGTGTGTGTGTGTTTCTGTCTGTCTGTCTGTCTGTCTCTGTCTCTGTCTCTCTCTCTCTCTCTCTCTCTCTCTCTCTCTCTCTCTCTCTCTCTCTCAACCCTTGACCTCTGACCTCTGACCTTTTTTCGGCCACAATATAATCACCAGTTCCTTTGATGTCCCTCAGTCCTTCCATTCAAGAGAGAGAGAGAGAGAGAGAGAGAGAGAGAACCAACTATATTGCTCTCTCTCCTTCCCGCGCGGGTGTAATTAACCTCTTTACTAACAGTGGGAATCATCTCACCTGAATATAATTACCTGACATTAATAAGTGTAATCTATAATGGCATCGTAGGAGTGAAGGGGTTAAGCTAATTAAAAAAAAAAGAAGAAATACGGTACCAGATTTTGAAACGATATTTAGGGTCGTATTAATTTGGATTTTGGAGATTTCGCAAAGCCCTTTCAGTTGCGGTTTATTTTTCTACGTAAGACCTGAATATCCTGTGGTATGTTGTGGTGAAGAGTATATTTTTAAGAAGACAGTTAATACAAGACATACAGAAGAATAATAAGGTGAGGCACGTAAAATAAGTTGCTAAAATACAGGTGTTACGAAGTCTTCCCTACTGAAGAAAATCGTCTGGCACTAGCAAGGATAAATAGTCGAAGTGAAGATGTTAAGAAAAATAAAGTTCTTTAATTTGGGGATGAGATAGAGGGATGGACTGGTGAGGTATATGAGGGAGGGGGGTGTGAGCTGGGAACAGGGCAGTGATGTGGCGGAGGACAGGGCGACATGGAGGCGATTTGTTTGTGGCCACCCCTTACGGGATAAAGGCGTCTGGCAATAGATAGATAGATAGATAGACAGAATTTCGGGTCCTTATTCTCGTTGGGTAAGAAGGCTCCTTAGCGCCTTTTCCTTGGCGATTTATTTTTGAGGGTGGTTAATATACTTTTGTACGTTGTTGGTGCAGAGTATGGCGATGTTAGAGGAATGTGTACAGTATAAGACAAATTAGGACAAGAAGGTGTGATAAGGAAACTAAATCGCTTAGGAGAAGGTGTTAGGGAGCTTCCTGAACCGAGGGAAATAATCCAAGCGTTTATTTCTCCTCATTTCCTCTCAAGGTCCTGTTTTCCTCCCTTCGCTCGAGTCTTGGATTTTTCAAAGCTTAACCTTGTCTCCATTCGCCATTTCTTCAAAAAAAAAAAAAAAATAATAATAATAATAATAATAATCCAACTTCCTCTTTTTTTCTTTCTTTTTTTTCGTCTTTTTTCTTTTTTTTTTTTTACTTATTTTTTCACTTCTTTTTCTTACTTTTTTTTTTACTTTCTTTTAACGTCTTCATTTTTCTTACTTTTTTAATTTTTCTTTTTTCTTCTCTTTTACGTCTTTTTCTTACGTCTTTTTTTTCCTACCTCGTCTTTTTTCATACTTTTTAGACTGTGCAAAATTCCTGTTGTTCTCTCCACTCGCCATTCCCTGTCAAAAAATTCCTAGTTCGTCTTTTTTTTTAATTATATTGTTTAGAGTCGACGCGAATATCCTATGAATATTAAGTATTGTTCCTGCATTCAGTTTTCTTCCCCAGTATCCCTGGTTCTCTGCTTTACTGTGTGTGTGTGTGTGTGTGTGTGTGTGTGTGTGTGTGTGTGTGTGTGTGTGTGTGTGTGTGTGTGTGTGTGTGTGTGTTTCCCTCCGATTCTTCCCTTATGTGCTACCTTCTTCCTTACCTTCACGTGATCCACATTTTCCATACCATTTCTTTGGCTATCCTTTCACTTCATTTTCCCTCCAGCCTAACATCTCGGTTCAATCTCTCTCTCTCTCTCTCTCTCTCTCTCTCTCTCTCTCTCTCTCTCTTTCTCTCTCTTATCTCATTGTTTCTATCCCTTAACCTCTTCAATACTCCTTGCTCTGGGGAGAAGGTAATCGGATATTTGCTGGGAGTGGATGGAACAGGTGAAGTCAATTGGCCTTTACCTGAGAGATAAAATAGTAACTTATCTGCCTGCTAGAATCCTTCCTTCAAGGCTATATTGTATTTCGTTTCTGACAACATGACGTTCTGAATATGGCTTATCATCTTAGAGTTAATGCTTTTTCAACTTTCTCTGTCTGTCTCTGTCTCTGTCTGTCTGTCTTTCTGTCTGTCTGTCTGTCTGTCTGTCTCTCTCTCTCTCTCTCTCGCTCTCTCTCTCTCTCTCTCTCTCTCTCTCTCTCTCTCACACACACACACACACACACACACACACACACACACACACACACAGTAAAGCTGCATTCCTCCCAACGCAAATATTACGCAATTAACGCCATTTCGCTCTGAATATTACTTCCTGCAGATGTTCAGGTTTACAACTCCCTGTCTTTACCACTCCCTGTCTTTACCACTCCCTGTCTTTACAACTCTCTGTCTTTACCACTCCCTGTCTTTACCACTCCCTGTCTTTACCACTCCCTGTCTTTACAACTCCCTGTCTTTACCACTCCCTGTCTTTACCACTCCCTGTCTTTACCACTCCCTGTCTTTACCACTCCCTGTCTATTGTGCAACTGTATCAATCCTCCCTTGCTAATCAGACAGTATGCACTCTTGTCTGCCCAACCCTCTGCTTGCCTCTGTTCCTCCCTGCCTACCCCTCTGTTTGCATGCCTACCTTTGTGCCTCCCCTGCCTGCCTGCTCCTGTTTCTCCCTGCCTGTCCCTCTTCCTACTTGCCTGTCCCCTCTCTGCTTACCTGCCCTTCTTCCTACTTGCGTGCCTGCCCCTCTGTTTGTCTGCCTTCCTTCCTACTTGCCTGCCCTTCTTCCTACTTGCCTGCCTTTCCTCTGCTTGCCTGCCCTTCTCCCTACTTGCTTGCCCACCCCTTTGCATGCCTACCCTTCTTTCTACTTGCCTGCCTGCCACTCTGCTTACCTGGCCTTCTTCATACTTGCTTGCCTCCTCTCTGCCTGCCTGCCTTTCTTCCTACTTTCCGCCTCCTCTTCTGCTTGCCTGTCCATTTTCCTACATGCGTGCCTGTCCTTCTGCTTGCCTGCCCTCCTTCCTACTTGCCTGCCTCCCCTCTGCCTGCCTGCCTTTCTTCCTACTTTCCTGTCTCCTCTTCTGCTTGCCTGTCCTTCTTCCTGCTTGCCTGCCTACCACTCTGCGTGCCTGTCCTTCTTCCTACTTGCGTGCCTGCCCCTGTGCCTGTGGTGGAGGCGGGTGTGGGCGAGTGACACCGATGGAGGGCTATATTGTGTTGACACGCGGGTGCTGGGATGTTGACAAAGTAGCTACCCCTGCCGACCCACTCTCTCACTCACTCACCACTTTTCCACCACATCCCCTCTTCTATTCCCTCTTTATTCCACCACATCCCCTCTTCTATTCCCTCTTTATTCCACCACATCCCCTCTTCTATTCCCTCTTTATTCCACCACATCCCCTCTTCTATTCCCTCTTTATTCCACCACATCCCCTCTTCTATTCCCTCTTTATTCCACCACATCCCCCCTCTTTTTTCCCCTTTCTTTTCCACCACATCCCCTCTTTTTATCCCTCTTTATTTCCACCGCACTACCTCTTCTTGTTTCTCACCCTCTCTTTTTTTTTCTTTTTTTTTTCCTTTTCTCACTGTCATACTCAACCATTTTTTCCCCATGGTCATCCTGCTTGTAATGTACTGTACTCTCTCTCTCTCTCTCCTTCAACTCACTCCTCTCTCCTCTCCACTCAATCCATTTTCCTTCCCCCTCGCATACTGTTCTTTTAGTCATGTTTTATAATAATAATAATAATAATTATTATTATTATTATTATTGTTGTTGTTATTAGTATTATTGTTATTATTATTGTTATTTTTATTATTATTATTATTATTATTGTTATTATTATTATTATTTTATTTTTTCCCTCAGGACTAGTGTAATAAAGCAGTACGTATCTTTATTAAAATCCCTTCACCATGAGGATGGCTTTTTCGGATTATTCTAACTAAATAAAGACGATTTGACTCGAGTTAGACTTTCGATTTCAGGGTAGATTTTATTTGTACTTTTCGAACTGAGGGTAGACATCTCGAAGTGAGGGTAGACTTTTCGAACTAAGGGTAGATTTTTCGAACTGAGGGTAGACTTTTCGAGCGGAGGGTAGATTTTTCGAACTGAGTAGATTTTTCCAACTAGGGTAGATTTTACTCGAACTGAACTTTTCGAACTGAGGGCAGACTTTTCGAACTGAGTAGATTTTTTGAACTGAGGGTAGACTTTTCGAACTGAGGGTAGATTTTACTCGAACTGAACTTTTTGAACTGAGGGCAGACTTTTCGAACTGAGTAGACTTTTCGAACTGAGGGTACATTTTTCGAACTGAGGGTAGACTTTTCGAACTGAGGGCAGATTTTTCGAACTGAGTAGATTTTTCGAACTGAGGGTAGATTTTACTCGAGTTAGACTTTTTCGAACTGAGGGTAGATTTTTCGAACTGAGGGTGTATTTTTCGATCTTAGCGGGGTAGACATGACCCTCCCTAGTTCCTTTAATACCAAGACTGTTTCCTAAGCTGATTAAAATCGTCTGGTGATTTTAAGAATGTAATAAAAAAAAAGGCGTCCTCGGTGTGAAAAGGTTGCATATTTGAAGGCGCGAATTACAAGGGCAAAAATCAACAGCATTAGATTGAATAAAAATGCTTAAGAGGAGATGAAGAGAAATGACGTGAGAGGAGATGAAGGAGAGAGAAATGACGTGAGAGGAGATGAAGGAGAGAGAAATGATGTGAGAGGAGATGACGAAGAGAGAAATGATGAGAGGAAATGAAGAAGGGAGGAATGATGTGAAAGGATATGAAGATGTGAGAAATGATAAGAGGAAATGAAGAAGAGAAATGATGTGAGAGGAAATGAAGAAGGAAGGAATGATGTGAGAGGAGATGAAGACGAAAGAAATGATGAGAGGAAATGAAGAAGGGAGGAATGATGTGAGAGGAAATGAAGGAGAGAGAAATGATATGAGAGGAAATGAAGAAGGGAGGATGTGAGAGGAGATGAAGAAGAGACGAATGATGTGAGAGGAAATGAAGAAGGGAGGAATGATGTGAGAGGAAATGAAGAAGGGAGGAATGATCTGAGAGGATATGAAGGTGAGAGAAATGAAGTGAGAAGACATGAAGAGTGAAATTATGTGAGAGAAAATGATGCAAAGGGAAATGATGTACGAGGAGATGGAGAAGAGAGAAATGATGTGAAAATGAAGGTGTGAGAAAAGAATGGTGACTGAGGAGGAGGAAGATGAAGGGAAGAATGGATATGATGGCAGGACAGGAGTAGGGGAGATGATATTAGTGGTAATGAAATGAACTCTATTTGAAGGGATAGTGATGATGATGATGATGATGATGATGATGATGATGATGATGACGTGACAGTGATAATGATGATGGTGATGATGATGGTGGTGGGGACGGTGACAGTGATGACGATGATGATGATGATAACAGTGATGATGATGGTGATGATGGTATACTCAGAGATGAAGGTGATAAGGAAAGGATAGAACAAAGTGGAAATGAGTAAGAGAGACCTGGAGGGAGACATGAAGAGGAGGGTGAGAGGAGAAAAAGAGTCAGATGGGAAATGAGGGAAGGAAGAAAGAGGAAAATACATGGACAAAGGAAACAAAAGCGAAATGAGAAATGCTTGAAAAGAAAGAGTGAATTTATGAGGAAATGAAGTAGGAAATGATTTGGAGGGGAAATGAAGAGAGAGAGAGAGAGAGAGAGAGAGTCAAAGCCCTAAGCCGCATTACGACAACAAGGAAAAGTCTAGGGAGCATTCAACCCACACTTCATTTCCCAAGCCGCCCGTAACCCCGACCCACACCAGGGGACAAAGGTGGGATTTTCAAAGGGATATATGAAGGATTTCCGTGTCGTATCTAGGATTAGTTTTCGCAGCGTGATTTACGGCATTTGACTCTTTCCCTGCCGTGCGTTCTTTCGTCAAAAACATTTCTCTCTCTCTCTCTCTCTCTCTCTCTCTCTCTCTCTCTCTCTCTCTAACGAATCCTGCAAAAATAACTCTCAAAATAAGCCTAAAGAAGAGATGCTATACTCTTTCCATCTTAATTTGGCTTAAAATTGTCATCTTGCCTTGAATGCTGAGTAGTAACAATTAACACTAGATCATGATGCTAGTCACGAAGAAGTGCTATGAAATGTAGAGCCATAGAACTGTCTTATTCTGCCACTGAGCCACGTCAAATAAGCTGCAAAAGGACGAAAATCTGGGCCAAGTTAAGGTAAAAGGACTCTAGTAAGATTCTTAAGTTAAATCTAAAATGCAAAATAGATCGCCGAGGAGAAAGTGTTACGAAGTTCCTTAACCCCGTAGAGCCCAATTTCACCCAGGAATCCCGAAGGTAGTCATCTATGAGCTTCGCGACTGCGAGCCCATAGGTGAAGGGTGGCACGCTAAGCACCTTCCCCATCAGATACAACACCTGGGCTCGGGAGGGTTAAGCTGACTAGATGATCCATTCTTCATAGCACAGGAGACAGCGTAACACCTCTTCCTAAGAGGTTTATTTTGCGTATTATAATTTCGTGTTTTACAATATTTTCAGCTTTTGCGGACGTCGATGTAGTGCAGTTTGTATCTCTCTCTCTCTCTCTCTCTCTCTCTCTCTCTCTCTCTCTCCCAGCCTACTTTCTCCCACACAGCGTTCCCCCCAGTCAATCATTTTCATCTTATAGACCTTGCGTTGCTCTCTCTCTCTCTCTCTCTCTCTCTCTCTATCTATCTATCTATCTATTTATGTCTCTTCTGTTTTTCTCTGCCTCTGTCTTTCTGTCTTTTGGTCACTACTTGTTTGTCTTTCGTGTTTTTCTTTCCCTCTCTCTCTGTTTCTCATCTCTGCCTCTCTGTCTTTTTATCTATGTGTATCTCTCTACCTGTGTTTCTCTACCTCTGTGCCTTTCTGTCTCTCAATCTGTCTTTCTGCCTGTCTTTCTGTCCCCCTCTGTCTTTCTGTCTCTTCCTCTCTCTCCTTCTTTCTTCTGATGAGTTTGTCTCTCCTCCTCCTCCTCCTCCTCCTCCTCCTCCTTCCCCTCTTTCTCCTCCTCCTCCTCCTTCCCCTCCTCCTCCTCCTTCCCCTCCTCCTCCTCCTTCCCCTCTTTCTCCTCCTCCTTCTCCTACTTCACGTCTTCCTCTCGCTTCTCTTATCGTCATCATCATCACCATGTCCTCCTCCTCGTCCTCGGTCTCCTCCTCCTCTTCCTCCTCCTCCTCCTCTTCCTCCTCCTCCTCCTCCGCTTCAGAATAACCTCTGACCTTTTCATATCAGTAGCTGGCAGGGAGGAAGAGGGGGTGGGGGGAGGGTGGTGGAGGTGGGGGAGGATGGTGGGGGGTAGGGTTGGGGGAGGATATTGAGAAATGGAGAGGAAAAAGAAGGCGACGGAGGAGGGGGGGGAACGGGGAGAAGAAAATAAGCTTCTAGGATAAAAATATCTGCCAAACAGTGGAGGAAAAAGTGATGATGATGATGATGATGATTGTGATGGTGATGATTGTGATGGTGATGATGGTGGTGGTGGTGGTGGTGGTGGTGGTGGTGGTGATGGTGGTGGTGATGGTGGTGATGATGGTGGTGGTGATGGTGATGATGGTGGTGATGGTGATGGTGATGATGGTGGTGATGATGATGATGATGATAGTGATGATAATGACATTCAAAAAGCCATAGAAAGAAACAGGAAGAGAAGGGCAAAGACGATGGATGAGAAAGAGCAGCTGAAACGAGAAGAGAGAAGGAGGAGGAGGAGGAGAGAAAGGAGGAGGACAGGGAGGAGAAGAAGAGAGAAGAGAAGAGGAGGAGAGGGATGAGAAGAAGTGAGAAGAGGAAGAGAAGAGGGAGGAGAAGAAGAAGAGAGAGGAGGAGGAGGAGAGGGAGGAGAAGAGAGAGAGGAGGAGGAGAGGGAGGAGAAGAGAGAGAGGAGGAGGAGGAGGAGGAGAGGGAGGAAAAGAGAGAGAGAGAGAGAGAGAGGAGGAGGAGGAGGAGGAGAGGGAGGAAAGTGAATCTGATAGAGGAAGTGGGAGGGAGATGGGACTGACAAGAGAGAGAGGCCGAAATGAAGAGTGATAATGGAAACCAGGTGAGAGAGAGAGAGAGAGAGAGAGAGAGAGAGAGAGAGAGAGAGAGAGAGAGAGAGAGAGAGAGAGAGAGACTACTGCACTCCAACCTCCTTCAGAAAATCTCCAAAAAGAAGTAAGAGAAATTCAAACTCTCACAAGCGAATGAATTTAACTTTTTCAGTACAATGGCTTCTTTTTAATTACATTCTTTTTACCACCAGACGATTTTACTCATGTTCAGGGACATTTTTTAATCTGGACTGGTTTGGACACGGCTGTTCAAATTACCCTCCCCCCCAAAAAAAAACAAATAATAAAAACAGGACTCCCTCAATCTCTATCGTGTCGTTAATTAGATGAGAAGAAAAATGGGAAGTCATTTATTCTTTTCACTTTAACTTGGCCTGAAATTGCCCTCTCTCCATCTTGAATACTGAGTTCTAACAATAAATCAACACTAAGAAACTATACTCCTTTTGCTCTAACTTGGCCTAAAAGTGCCATCTCTCCATCTTGAATGCTGAGTAGTTACAAAAAATTAACACCAGAATACGTCGCTAGTCACAAAGAAGTGCTATGGAAAGGATGTAGAGCCGTAGCATTGCCCTTTTCCGCCTCTGAGCTACGTGAAGTAAGCTGCCGAAGGACGATAATCTGGGCCACGTTAAGGTGAAAGGAGTATAGTCACGAGGAAGTACTGTGGAAAGGATGTAGAACCGCAATATTGTTTTCTTTCATTCTCTTTTTTCCTTTCACTGAGTTAAGTGAAATAAGCTGCAAAAGAATAAGAAAATTGAGATAAAGTTAGAGAATATGACTTTTTTCTTTTTCTTGTCTCCTCCTCACGAATCTCTCCAGCTTAGTAAATCTCTCGCCCTGAATGGGTTAATGAAGGCTGCATATAACTTACCTATTTCGAGAAGTCTCTAAGGTAAATAGAAGCGTCTGAAGGCAGTAGTAATAGAAAGAAAAACTGGACTGAAGTGGTTAAGGTCGTGGAAGGAGAGGCCAGAGAAGAAGGGGTACAAAGAATTCATTATTATTGTTATTATTATTATTATTATTATTATTATTATTACTGCTACTACTACTACTACTACTACCACTATCATTATCATTATTATTATCATTATTATTATTATTATTATTATTATTATTATTAACTAGGACTCCCATCGGTGTCCTCATCCCCACACACACCATTGCCATTATTGCAAGCTCACCACACCGCACCTCATCATCAAACCCCATTCATTTCCATCACCATACCACATTTTACCGCAGCACACCACACTACACCATCACCACCATCCCCACACCACACCCAACACCACAGCAAGCAACATCACACTACATTGCAATACACTACACAATACTTCATCATATTACACCTCAACACACCACACCATACCACACATCCATCACGACACCATATCGCAACACACCACTTCGCTACACACCGCTGCAAGCCACACTACATCACACCACACCATCAGAACCATCACAGCACCGCACCCCACCACATCACACCCCACTGCACGCCACACCACAACACCACATCCCAGCACTCCACACCACACCACCACCTCACCACCAAAACAACGCAAAATTACTTCAATATCCCTAATTCCTACCTGAACATAGATGCACATAACAACCCATTCCAATATTATTTTTGTTTCATTTTTTCTTTTTCGAAGCGACACGACAGCATCACAAACGCGCTTCGAAACGGGGAATAATATTAAAAAAAAAAATGTTATTATTTACCTGACAGTCCACTACAACACCTGTCCATTCACTTAATTACCTTTCATTACAGTATCATAAAACGAAATGTGCCCACCTGTTGTTGAAATATATATGTGGTGATGTGAAAAATGGAGTGGGGTATTGTTTGAAGTGGGTCTCTCTCTCTCTCACTCTCTCTCTCTCTCTCTCTCTCTCTCTCTCTCTCTTTGTTCAGATCTTTGTTGTTGCTGTTGTTGTGATGTATATGGATTAATGTGCATGAAAAGCTGAGATGAAAGGGGAATGAAATGAGAGAGAGAGAGAGAGAGAGAGAGAGAGAGAGAGAGAGAGAGAGAGAGAGAGAGAGAGAGAGAGAGAGAGAGAGAGAGAGAGAGAGATAACCCGCAATAGATGGGATTAGCCCAGAAGTGTTTGATAAATAGACTGAAAGGGCAGATTGGGTGCAGGGAGGCGGAAGAGAGGGATAGACAGAGATAGACTGATAGATAGATGGCTGGCAGAGTGATAGATGAAGAGACAGATGGACAAATAGAGATAGAAGGCTGGATAGATAGAAACCAATGGATGATAAAATGGAAGCAGAGAGAGGACGAAGGAAGGATAGAAATAGACTGATGGATAGATTGCTGGGAGCGTGATGGATGAAGAGGTAGATGGATAGGTGGATAGACGGCTCAGTACGTGACAGATGAGGATAGATGGACTCATAGATGGACTTCTGACTCCTTGATCGATGAATAAATAGATGGATGGATAGATCGTTAGCTACTTGGATGAATGAATGGATGAATGGATCTCGCCTCGTGAATGAGAAGATGAACAGATGAATTTAAACGAATGAACTCGTAATGATAAATAGGGATAGGTAATGTATGGTTGTAGGAAGCTTAGATGTGGGAGTGGATGAGGCTGTAGGGACAGACAGACTGGGGGAAGACAGATGGATGGGTGGATGGATGGATGGGTGGGTGGGTGGATGGATGGATGGATGGGTGGATGGATGGATGGATGGATGGATGGTAAGCAGAAAGTGAGATAGGTGTGAGAAGCATGATCGATGGATGGATGGATGGAAGGATGAATGGATGGATGGATGGATGGATGGAAGGATGAATGGATGGAAGGATGAATGGATGGATGGATTGATGGATGGATGGTAAGCAGAAAATGGGACAGGTGTGAGAAGCCTGATGAATGGATGGATGGATGGAAGGATGAATGGATGGATGGAAGGATGAATGGATGGATGGATGGATGGATGGATGGAAGGATGGAAGGATGAATGGATGGATGGAAGGATGAATGGATGGATGGAAGGATGGATGGATGGTAAGCAGAAAGTGGGATACGTGTAAGAAGCCAATGGATGGATGGATGGATGGATGGATGGATGAATGGATTGATGGGTGAATGAGTGAATGGACGGATGAATGGATGGATGGAAGAATGGATGGATAAGTAAGCAGAAAGGGGGATAGGTGTGATAAGTCTGATAGATGGATAGATGGATGGATGGATGGATAGACTGACGGATGAAAGGATGAAAGGATGCACAGATGGATGAAAGGATGGTAATATGGAAAGATGAATGGACAGATGGATGAATACAAATGGATGGATGGATGATTGGATGGACGGATGAGTGGATGACTGAAAATATATGTTGGATGGAAGAATGGATGGATGAGTGAATAGATATGATGAATGCTAACAGACAGACAGACTGATGGGCATATGGACAGGTGGGTGGACAGGGAGTGGGAGAGGAGGGGTAGGAGAAGGGAGAGAGGGAGGGGGAGGGGTAGGAGAAGGGAGAGAGGGAGGGGGAGGGGAGGAAAGGGTAAAGAGGGAAAGGGATGGGGATGGGGATGTGGAGGGATAGTAAACACCTTCCTGAAAGTTCAGATAAAACTTAAATATCAGAAGGTGGTGAAGGAAGAGGGGGAGAGGGAGGCAAAGTGAAGAAGTGCGAGAGGAGAGAGTGTGAAGTGGAGAGGAAGTGGAGAAGTGACAGGGGGAAGAGAGGGAGGAAACAGGGTGAAGTGGAAGGAAGTGAAGTGAAAGGGGGGAAGAGAGAGGGGAAATCGGGAGGAATGGAAAGGAGGGAAGACAGGGGGAAGTGGAGGGGAAGAGAGGGAACAGAGAAAGTGGAAAAGTGGGAAGAAGAGTGAAAATTGGAGAAGTGAGAGGAAGAAGAGAGGAAGGAAAATGGGGGGAAAGAGGAGGAGGAGGAGGAGGAGGAAAGAGAGGGAGGAGAATCGGGTAGAAATGAAAGGGGTGGAGATGGAGGGAAGATAGGACGAAAGGCACAGAGAGGGGAGAAGGGGAATGGTGAACAGGGGAGGTGAAGAGAAGTGTGGAGAAGGGATGGACGGAAAAGGGAAGGACGGAGAAGGGGAAAAAAGAATTACAATTAAATAAGGTGGAAGGAAGAGAGAAAAGGGAAGGGGAGAGATGACAAGGAAAGGCGAGGGAAGAAGAAGGGGAGGAAGGATGAAGAGGGAAGTAAAAGGTGTAAGAAGCGAGGGGAAATAAATGAGGAGGAGGAAGAATAGTAACAAAGACAGGGAGGGAAAAACATTGAGAGAAACGAGGAAATGTGGTCAAGAGAAACGAGAAAGCGAGAAGTGAAACAAAACTGAAACAAACTTCGTCATCGGGGCCCTGGTGTGGCAACGAGCAGCACTTCTTTGTGACTAGCATCATATTCTAGTGCTGATCTGTCGCTACAGCTCAGCATTCAAGATGGGGAGACGACAATTTTAGGCCAAGTTAGAGTAAAAGGGACTTAGTTTTTGCTCCTATTCATGCAACTTTAATGAAAAAAAATTAATAAGGTATTCTTCTGCATTTTATTATTGGATCTACAGACAATTTTGTTCAGCTTAAGAGTCAAAACGCCAGGGTATTGATATCACCTTTACTAAGAGACTCACTGCTATACTCATTTTACTCTAACTTGGCCTAAAACTGCCATCTCTCCCTTTTGAATGCTGAGTTGTGGCATTGGATTAACATTAGACTATAGTGCTAATCACGAAGACGTGGTATGGGATGGATGTAGAGCTGAAGTATTGCCTTTTTCTGCCACTGAGCTACGTGAAATAAGCAGAAAAAGGTCGAAAATATGGCCCGAGTTAGTGTTACCTCCAACGGACCTCCAGTTACCTCTAACAGACCTCCAGCGACCTCCAGACGATTTCATTCAGCACAGGAGAGGCCTCTTGTACTGAAGGGGTTTATGAAGGCTTTATCTAAACCCCTTAATTCGAAAAAATCCTCCTAAGTTGAATGAAACCAGCAGGAAATATTATGACAAAAACTAAAATGCACTGAGACAGTCTATAATTCTTTTCATTCCTCTCACTTCGGTTGATGGTCAAGTGTACTCACAGTGGAAGGGTTTTGACTAGTAACCAAGGAGACGCGTTTCTACCCCATAACCAAAGCTCATCAGGTTTCACGTCAACCACAATTTCGCATTCAGGTTGTGAGTGTTGTCCAGCTCCCTTTAATGGAAAAAAAAAAAGTGTGGAAAAAAATTAATGAATAAAAGCTATACCATTTTCATCTAAACACGGCCCAGATTTTCGTTATTTGGCAATTTATTTCTCGTAGTTCAGTGACACACACACACACACACACACACACACACACACACACACACACACACACACACAGCATACAACGGCAATCCATCATTTCCTTATCGCTTCTTCGTGACTAGCATCATATAATCCAATGTGAATCTATTGTTACACCTCAACTCAAGAAACAAAAGATTAAAGAATGTTTTGTGTTTGACCTTACCTGCCTCTCCACCTGTGCTCACCTTTACCTCTTCCCTCCAGCCCTTTGTATTGTGATGACAGGTGGAGACAGGGGATGATACATATGCCTGTCTTTTTGAGCTGTTTCTTTATCCGTCTGCCTGTCTGTCTGTCAATTTACGAGTATGTCTCTGTCTCTGTCTCTGTCTCTCTGTCTCTCTCTCTCTCTCTCTCTCTCAGTCATTTAGTCCATCAATATATCTTTCCATCTACCTACCTACCTACCTACATATCTATCTATCTATCTATATCTGACTATCTATCTATCTATCTATCTGTTTACGAGTTCCTAAATACCTTCTCAGTGATGGTTTTACATATGCCATTAGTGACAAAAATAAAAAATAAAAATCCACCATGGCAGTGAGCCGGGCTGAATTAGACAGAGAATAATAAACACTCAAAAACAGACAAAAACAAACAAACAAACAACAACAAAACAACACAGGCAACGAGTGCTAATGAGCGCTACTAATGACAAACAACTCCAAGAGGTAACATAGGGAAGGTAACGAGGCAATGACGTCATCAGCCCACCTTTACGTAAGCCCCTCCTCCCTCCCGCCCCATCCCCGCCCCCCGTCCCTCACAGCGGCGTATTGGCGGATGTTTTATTTCACGAAGGCTTCGATCGTTTCTCATCCTCGCTTTCGTGCATCTTTAATTTCGCTCTACCTATCTATCTGTGTGTGTGTGTGTGTGTGTGTGTGTGTGTGTGTGTGTGTGTTTTGTTCGTGGGTTTGTGTTTTTGTGAGATTTTAGTGGCTTTGGGATTAAGTTTATCTATCGTTATTCTTCAATTCGTAGTATTAGTATTAGTATTTGTAGTAGTAGTAGTAGTAGTAGTAGTAGTAGTAGTTGTTGTTGTTGTTGTCCTTGGCTCATCTGAACGTGAACCAGGTGTGCTGTGGGTTCATGTTACCTGCAGACCTCCATCCTCCTCTCGAGGAATAAGGCGGGACCTGAAAAATGTTTGTACAACCGGGCAGTGGAGCCGCCTCGTTACATCGGTGCCACCACGTGAAGGCGTCCCTCTCCAGCCCCTATCTCCTTTCGCAGTCAAAAAAAAAAAAAAAATGAATATATATTAAAGTTATTATCTTCAAAGTCCTAGAGTTTCGTATCTCGAGTTACCATTACAGTACGCATTACTCCATCGGTTTTCGTCTCATCTTTTCCATCACAAATAATAAAATGCTTAGCTTGCCTCTTCAGTCCCACGGCGTGTTCTTCTCTCATTCTTGTTGGGTGCAGGGGAGGGATGCCTTCACTTCTCTCAGTTCCCTCCCTATCCCCCGAAAGGAGGGTGGTGAATTGCAGAAGAACAGTTTCAGCCGGCAGTCCACTGGCTTCACAACAACAACGTTCTTTATATCAACCAGCTAAACTTTAGCTCTTTCCTTCTCCACATCATCATATTCTCATCTGTAAGATCCTAATGTATGTACCAAAAAAAAAAAAAAAAAATCCTTGTAAAAACTAACTGTAGTCCATCAAAGGTAACCCAGCGTAACCCAAGCAAGCTAACCTAAATGAAGCTAAGCTAAGCTGGCTAAGGAAAGTTGAGCTAAACTAAGCTCCGCTAAGCTAAGCTAACCTATCTATGCTAATCTAGCTTAACGTAACCAAGGGACAACAAACAGAACACACTATGCCGCGTCCATTTCAGTTTGCCCTACATATGTCATTCCATCGTGAATGCTGCACGGTAACATGAGAACAGCACTAGAATACAATGCTAGTCACGAAGAAGTGCGATGGAAAGGACGTAGATCCGTAGTGTTGTCTTATTCTGCCTCTGAGTTACGGGACACTGGCTGCAGAATGACGAAACATTCCGCCGAGTTACGGTAGGTGAATATTAATTAAGGGCTGAGTGAACGGCGAGAACACGAAAACACGATACCTTTGAGATTCGTATACTCGTAATATGTGGCATGGGACTCTACGTGACACCATTTCCTTAGCGATTTATTTTCCATACCGAATCTTAAAATAATCTTGTATATTACTTACCATATGTTAACATCGGCATACTTTGCATCAGTGACATACAAGAGGATATTGAAGAGTAACAGGACGAATAAATCGCTAAGGAAGAGGCGTTACGAAATCAAAACCTTCCACGAACCAAGGCAACAGGAACTTAAACGTAAATACCTGT
>NC_137004.1:3524406-3589406 GCF_032717465.1 Coenobita brevimanus | reverse complement strand
TGTGTGTGTGTGTGTGTGTGTGTGTGTGTGTGTGTGTGTGAGAGAGAGAGAGAGAGAGAGAGAGAGAGAGAGAATACTGATGATGAGATGCGATAGAGGCTGCATAATTAAACATGAGGGTGGTGGAGAGGAACGCCTTCACGTGGTGGCACTGATATAAGCGGGCGGAGGTACTGCCCAGTTACTGAAACGTCCTTCACCTCCCTCCCTACCCGCTGAAGGGTGGATGGTGGACTGCAGAGGGACAACTTCAGCCTGCAGTCTACTGGGTTCATGATTAAGATAAGCTTGGGATCAGGAGGAGGAGGAGGAGAAGGTGGAGAAGAAGAAGGTGGAGAAGAAGAAGAAGAAGAAGGTGAAGCAGAAATGGAAGAAGAAGAAGAAGAAGAAGAACAACAACAACAACAACAACAACAGCAGTGAACATGTGTGCAGGAAGGGAAAGCACATTAGGGAAAATAATCAATACGTCACTGGTCTTGAAAGATTGAAGGACCGGAATAAAGAAATATAAAAAAGAAAAAAGAGGGAATGAAAGAAAGACAAAAGAGAAGGAAAACGACAAAAGAGAAGAGACAAAAGGAATAAAATACAGGATCGTCAAGAAAAAAAATGCGACAAGGAGGAAGGAAAATGCTAACGAAAGGAAAAGACAAAAGGAAAATGACTATGAAAGGAGAGACAAAAAACGAGAAAAGGAAAGACATCAGGAAAATGGAAAAAAAAAAAAAAAGAAGAATGGTGCTGGAATAAAAAAACAGAAGAAAAAGAGGCAGTACAGGAACTCTAAATAAAAAAAAAACAGAAAAAACTGGAAAGCATTCACAGAGCTCATACCTCCGCCAATGCCATTGTCATTAAAAAGGATCCATAATCAATCCTTTCTTGATCCATGGCCCACCCTTCTACAAAATTCCATTGATATTTATTGAGAACTTTTGGGGATACTGTGCGGGATACTCCAAATCCGGATTCTGACCCTCCCCTCAAATTTAATCAATCCTTCCTTGGCCCGTGACCCACCCTTCCACAAAATATCATCAAAATTCGTTCATAACTTTTTGACTAATCCCGCTGACAGACAAACAGACAAACCAACCAACGTGGGGTAAAACATAACCACCTTGGCGGAGATATAAATACCCTTCTCCTCATAATTTAGTTTTCCTGTCATGTGCAGAAAAAATGGAAAACTCTCTCTCTCTCTCTCTCTCTCTCTCTCTGCGTTAAAATGACCGTTATAAGCTAAGGTAAAAGTAATCCTGTCTAGTTCGTGAGCCGTATTATCAGTGGCCCTGCAGGTTCCTAGCACCATTTCCTAAGCGCTTTGGTTTGCATATTACACCATAGCACCCTCTGTTATGCTGCTTAATCTCGTTCTGATACTGACACAGCCTGCAACAATAACATACAAAAGAGTATAGATAGATGGATAGATAGATAGACAGATAGATAGATAGATAGATAGACAGACATAGACAGGTGGATAGATAAATAAGCAGACAGACAGATGGATAGATAGACGGACAGATGGACAAATAGACAGGTAATAGATAGACTGACTGACTGGCCGAAATAAAACTGGCGGCGCTACTTCAAGGGTCATAGTATGTAACGTGTAGAATAAATCGCTCAGGGAGAGGTGCTAGGGAATCTTCAGTCACTAAATATGCGACCCCTTAAGCCGTATCGTAACTACTGGTTCGCCAAAGTGAAGAGGGAGCAGCAGAACCCGAGATCAATATTTATCAAGAATCTTAACTCTTTTCTACTGCAGCTTAAGCTTGGCGATTTTATGCAGCTGAGACTTGTATTCCCGTCGGTAAAGGAAGCTCCCTAACGCCTTTTCCTATGCGATTTATTTTCCTTATTTCAACATGCTGTCTGTGTTATTTAAAGCTTTCAGACATCGCTATACCCTGCCAAAACAACGTACAAAAGGATATTAAGTACCCATATCCAAAAATAAATCGCTAAGGAAGGGCTGTTAGAGATGATGGAAGCATTTAGGTAACACGGAAGAGGACAGTATGGAGTAAGAAGCAAAATAAATCGCTTACGAGAAGGTGTTAGGGAGCTTCCTGTTGTTAAGGGGTGGGATTTTCAAACATACTTATGCTCACTTCCCTGTTGTAGTTATTTTTTGGAGGAAGAACTAGATAAATGAGGGAAGACATTTGCACCCTCCTTTCCCCATCCTCCAAGAAAAAATTACATAACTCAAGATAATTTCTCTCGTAACTAAGATTTTTTTTTTCTGTAGGAGGAACAAGACATGGAAAAAACTGTGCAGAATCTTGTCCTTCTTCTTCCTGCGTAAAGAAACCAAAGTTATGACGGGAAATTGAGAGTAAATCTGTTCGAATATTTTCCCCCCAGAAAAATCCCCCCTAAGCTGAAATAAATCGTCTGGAAGCATCAAAAATAAGTGGGAAAAACACTTCCTATCTATCTATCTATTGTCAGACGCCTCAATCCCGTACGGGGTGGCCACAAACAAATCGCCTCCACGTCGCCCTGTCCCCCGCCATGTCACTGCCCAGGTTCCAACTCAGACCTCCCTCTCTCATATACCTCTCCACTCCATCCCTCCATCTCATCCTCGGCCTCCCCCTCCCTCTCCCCCCTCCATCTCACTCACATACACTCTCCTCGTCAGTCTCTCACCCTCCATCTTCTCCACATGGCCAAACCACCTCAGTGTGTTCCTTCTAACGCTTCCTATCACATACACATCCACACCACAACGCTCCTGAAAACACGTAAAAAAAAAAAAAAAAGAGCAGGATCTTATGCTTGGGTTGTGAGGTGTGTGGCGGCTGTGTTAAAAATAAATAAAATTAATAAAGGAATAAATGAAATAAAAGCAAGAATAAAATAAAAGCATAAATAAAAGTAAACAGATAAATAAATGAAAGTAAATAAAAAATATAATGAATAACAAGCATAAAATCAATAAATAGTTAAATATATAAAAACAAAATAAAAACAAATACTCAAATAAATAAGAAAATAGATAAAAATAGAAACAAACCGAATAAAAATAAAATATAAAACAAAGATAAACAAATAAATACTAAATAATTAAAAGCAAGAGCAAGCATTCCGATAAGCAAATTATCTTTAAAACCTGTAAATATTAAGCAGCTAAATGATATAGACGTATTGATTATTTATATATATTTACTATCTATATGTAAGATAGAATTATATTACAAACAATTTTATATACAACTGTAGCTCTAGAATCTTTGTAAATGTGGAGCTATAGTCGAAAATATAAATAATCTTAAACACAACTAAGTCTCAAGAATGTTTATAAATATTTTGGCGCGGGTGTGAGAGACGGAGGCCAGCTGGGAGGAAGAAATGAATGGAAGGCTGAGAGACGAGAAGGGTTGGAGGAGGGGGAGAGAAGGAGGGGGAGGGAGAGAAGGAGGGGGGAAGGGAGAAAGAACCTGTTGCAGTCTCCCCTCTCCCCCTCCCCGTTCCTCACCCCTGCTCCCCTGGGACGCGAGGGGAGAAAGTGGTTTGGGGTGGAAATGAGGGGTCTGGAGGTGAGAAATTGAGATGGAGGAAGAGAAGGGAGGGGGGAAGAAGGGAAGGAGAGGGAGTCAAACTGAGTAGTGGGAAGGAGGGAAGGGAGAGAAGGAAGGAGGCAGGGGAGAAAAGGAAGACGTAAAGAAGGAGAAGAAACGAGCAAGAAGAATTAGAAAGAAGGAAGGATGCAGGAAAGAGCGAAGGACGAGGTGAAGGACAGGGGGTAAAACTGAGTGGTGGGGAGGACAGAGGGGAAAAAAGGAATGGGTAAAGAAAAAGAAAGGGGAGACAAAGAATTAGAAAAAGGGAAGGATGGAGGAAAGTGGCAAGGAAGAAGGAGGGAGAACAAGGAACAATTACAAATGTACCAGGCAGATGCGGGAGCTTCAGGGCTCGAATAAGGGGCATCGCTAAACTCTACGGGCGTGAAACACCTCGTCTCGGAAAATCTTCAGTGAACAACAGACAGAAGAGCACGAAAAGACAGGAGAGTTAGAAAAGAGACAGGAGAGCTAGAAGAGAGAAGAGTTGAAAGGGAAAGGAGAGTTAGACGAGACAGGGGAGTTAGAAAAGAGAAAGAGTTAGAAAGAAGACAGGAGAGTTAGAAAAGACAGGAGATTTAGAAGAGAGACAGGGGAGTTAGAACGAAGATAGAAGAGCTACAAAAGACAGGAGAGTTAGAAGAGAGACAGGAGAGTTAGAAGAGAGACAGGAGAGTTAGAAGAGAGACAGAAGAGTTAAGAGACAAGAGAGTTGGAAAAGATATGAGAGTTAGAAAAGAGACTGGAGAGTTGGAAAAGAGACAGGAGAGTTAGAAAAAAGACAGGACAGGAGAGTTAGAGAAGAGACAGGAGAGTTTGAAATGAGACAGGAGAGACAGGAGAGTTAGAGAACAGGCAGGAGAGCCAGAAGAGAGACAGGGAGGTTAGACAAGAGACGAGAGTTAAAAAGAGACAGGAGAGTTAAAAAAGAGACAGGAGAGTTAAAAAAGACGGGAAAGTTAGAAAGACAGGAGAGTTAGAAAAGAGATGGGGGAATTAGAAGAGACAGGAGAGTTAGGCAAGAGATACGAGTTAGAAATGAGACAGAAGAGTTAGAAGAGACAGAAGAATTAAAAGAGACAGAAGAGTTAGAAGAGACAGAAGAGTTAGAAGAGACAGGAATTAGAAGAGACAGAAGAGTTAGAAGAGACAGGAAAGTTAGAAGAGACAGAAGAGTTAGAAGAGACAGGACAGTTAGAAGAGAGACATGAAAGTTAGCAGAGAGACAGGTGAGTTAGAAAAGAGACAGGAGAGTTAGAAGAGAGAGGAGAGGTAGAAGAGAGAGGAGAGTAAAAAAAAAAAAAGACAGAAGAGCCTGAAGAAAGGATGGAAACAGGGAAGTGGAAAGAGCAGAAGCAAATGGAGTAATATATAGGGAGGAAACATAGGGAATACAGGGAGTAAATCTAAGTAAATACGGGGAAAAAAGGGAAAAGGTGGAGAGTAGGAAAATGAAAGGGGAATTAGAGGAGAGATGAAGGGGATTACGGACGTGGGGGAGAGATGTTGAATTTTGCGCAGTTCTGTACAACGAAAACACAAACACAAATTTCCATCGCTCATTTCCAGACTATTTCCCTAAGCCTCTTGACTGCTGGGTTTATCTCTCGACTGAACAAAATCGTCTGGCGTTAGCTTATGCATATTTCAAAGGCGTGGCAGGGAAATGGCTCTCGAATTTATTATATATGTTTTATTTTTTCCTCTCAGCTGAATAAAATCTTGTGGTGCTGGACTGAATTTCAAGCCTAAGCGCTCTAGCCGCAGGGAAGGGGTTTACGAGAGGCTGAGATTATATACAAACACCTTTCCTCAATGCGATCCCTTAGCTCACCTTGTCTGAGGGTGGCAGCTACCTAAAATAAAGAGATACATGACTAAATAAATAACAATAATAATGATAATTAAAAAACACTTCCCACCGGACATCGTTTGGAATTAATCTCGGAAGTTTGATCACATACGTACATACATACATACATACATACACATACATATAAACTGAAAGTCAACAGTTACAATAGATTCTGAGTTTATGAAAAGGACAATAACATGAAAAAATCCCTCTCCCCACCCACCAGTCCCTCCTACAGCCAAAGCCGACAGGAAAACGTGCGAAGGACTACCAAGAGGCTGGGGGGGAAAAAAACTATCATGAAAATTTAAAGGAAAAGTAGGATTGGATTGTATAATTTTGAGTTCGATCGTATATAATAACTTGATCGTAAGCGGCCCATGGAGTTCACCGTGAATGAGTAGGAAGAAAAGTGTGATTTGGGATGGGAAGATAAGTGTGATTAGGATGAGGGAGAAATGTATGTAACTAGCGAGGGGGAGAATAGTATGTGACTGGGGAGAGGGAGAATAGTATGTGATTGGGGAGAAGAAGAGAAGTATATGATTAGGGGGAGGAGGAAAAGTATGTGACTGGGGAGAGGAAGAAAAGTGTGTGATCAGGAAGAGGAAGAGAAGTGTGTGATTGGGGAGATGAAAAAAAGTGTGATTGGGGAGAGGAAGGGAAGAGTGTGATTAAGGAAAGAGGGAGACGAAACAGGAGGGAGGAAGACAAAGAAGCATGGAGAGGAAGACTGAAGTATGGAGGAAGACGGGAGGACGGGGAAAGTTACAGAGGAAGGAGTGAAAAGAGGAAACAAGAATATCAGGCGAAAACGAGGGAAAGACAAGATTAGAAAGGGAGTGGGGAGGGGACTGGCAGGGGATATGAAGGGAGGGAGGAAACGGGGACAGGGAGGAGGAGGAAGGGGAGGTAGAGAAGGAAGGAGGGAAGGGGGAGAAGGAAGGAGGGTAAGGGGGAGAAGGAGAAAGGGAATGGGGTGTAATCGGTGGTGTGAAGTCGCCTCATAAATCAGAATTTGTTTTAGCCAAGTAAAATACGACGGCAAGGACAATAACTTTTTTCCGCTCCACTTTATTCACGCAGCAAATTTTTCCGCGCAAAATTGAGCTCGCCATTCCTTCGCCTCAACTAATGGCAGCACATTCCTTACCATGAGCACCCGTGTCGTTACTTCTTGGATTAGAGAAAGCAGTTAGAGTTTTTCCTGTGTATATATAACTTTTACCTTCAGAATTTAACACCTTCAGTAAGCGGAGGGTATTGTATTTTGATCTGGCTACCACTTTGAGGGTTTTATTTTGCTAAGGAGAGGTCTGTGGTAGTGAAGAGGTTAAGGAAATGTCCAAGGAAAGAGGATGTCCTGAGGGCTATGAGAGAGGGATGGCGTGGCGGGAAGGAGTGAGTAAGAAGTGAGAGTGTGGCTTGAAGTTGTTATTCATCTCTCTCTCTTTTCTCTCTCTCTCTCTCTCTCTCTCTCTCTCTCTCTCTCTCTCTCTCTCTCTCTATCTATCTATCTATCTTTATTGCAAAAAGTAATCAGCGTAAATGAGTCTTATTATGCAGAGAGGAATGATCAAAATTATCATGACAGTTCTGACTCGTGTAAATTAATCAGTATGTCTGCCCTAATGTCTACATAGTCGACAGTCACGTACACATAAAACACACACAGTCACACGCACATTAGATACTCGCTTCAGAAATTCTCTCTCTCTCTCTCTCTCTCTCTCTCACACACACACACACACACACACACACACACACACACACACACACAGAGTAACATGTAGTTCTGAAGCTTGTAACAACCGTCCTTATCTGATGTGTTTCCTGTCTCACGTCACCACACTCCCCCCCAGAGAGAGAGAGAGAGAGAGAGAGAGAGTTAACAAAATCCTTCTTTATGTTATGCCCCGACTCTTTCACTTCTAATGTCTACACTTTCTTTTATTCCTCTTCCTTCCTGCTTTTCCTCCTCCTTCTCTCCATTTTCTTCCTCCTCCTCCTCCTCCTCCTCCTCCTCCTCCTCCCTCCTTTCCTCTACCTTTTCCCCTCTTCATCCAAATAACGTTATATCTCCATCAGCACCACTATATCATCATCATCATCATCATCATCATTTTTCTTTTCTCAGTCACCTACTCCTCGTGTCCATCTCCTCCTCCTCCTCCAGCCTCAAGTTCCTCCTAACTTTCCTGACAATTTCCCGACGTGTTACAAGTTATTGCTTATTCACAAAAAAATTACCCTCCCACACTCTCCAGCTCGATTTACGATGAGAGAGAGAGAGAGAGAGAGAGAGAGAGAGAGAGAGAGTTCCCCACCATAGCCCTTTCTCACATGATTCCCACATTCAGTTCCACTCTCTTTTTCTCCTCTCTCTCTTTCCGTCTCGCTTTCTCCCCTCTCATCTCAATTTTTCGTCTCCCCCTCCTCTGCTTACACCTCATTTCCTCCCCCTCCCCCCTCATTAGCGAGTCTGTGAGGTGATTAACGAGAGCAATCGACGCTGGTGAGGGCAAATTGGGTCAAATATACTGCAATTAATGTCAAGGTTACAAATGGCTGAGTTTGAGGCAGTTAGAGAGCACACTAGTTTTGCTCTGTGTGATTTTTGAGAGAGCGAGAGAGAGTCAGTCTGTCTCTCTGTCTGTCTATGTATGTATGTATGTATGTGTATGTGTGTGTGTGTGTGTGTGTGTGTGTGTGTGTGTGTGTGTGTGTGTGTGTGTGTGTGTGTGTGTGTGTGAGAGAGAGAGAGAGAGAGTCTTCCTGTCAGTGTGTGTGTGTGTGTGTGTGTGTGTGTGTGTGTGTGTGTGTGTGTGAGAGAGAGAGTGAGAGAGAGTCTTCCTGTCAGTGTGTGTGTGTGTGTGTGATAGATAGAGAGAGAGAGAGAGAGAGAGAGAGAGAGAGAGAGAGTCAATAAGCTTGGTAACAAACACTAATACAGACCCTGACAGAGCGTGGGACACATAGCAAGAAAATTTTGTTTCTTCGTTGTTTCTCCTCGCTCAATATCGCTCTGTTACTCCTTTCCAGAAAATGTTAAAGAATTGTAGTCTTTTTTTTTTATATAATCTCTGTCTGTCTGTCTGTCTCTGTCTCTGTCTGTCTGTCTGTCACACACACACACACACACACACACACACACACACACACACACACACACACACACACACACACACACGTACACTGGCTTTATGTGTATGTGGCACTGGTACTGGAGTCAGATGGTGGATAATTAAGGAAGAATTGGTATTAATATTAAAGAGTAAACAGTAAAGGAAGAGGAGAGCAGCTGTAGAGCAGTTAGAGTGGAAAATAAACCAAGAGGAATGTACTAGCCTTAGAGAGCTGAGAATAAACCAAGAGGACTTTAAAACGTTTGTGAGCAGATAAACAAGAGGACTGTAAAAACGTTGAAGAGCAGAGAACAAATCAAGAGGACTATATTAAAGTTAGAGAGAAGAGAATAAAATAAGAGGACTTGTAGGGGGCAGGGAATAAACCAAGAGGACTGTTCTAACATTAATGACTAGAGAAATCAAGAGGACTGCATTACAGATCACAATAAATCAAGAGAACAGCATTGGCACAAAGGAGCAGAGGAAAAATCAAGAGGACTGTAAGTTAGAAAGCAGAGATTAAACCAAGAAGACTGGTTTAAAGCAGAGAATTAACCAAGAGGACAGTATAAAGCAGAGAACAAACCAAGAGGACAGGACAGTATAAAGCAGAGAATAAACTAAGAGGACTGTATTAAAGCAGAGAATAAACCAAGAGGACAGTATAAGGCAGAGAATTAACCAAGAGGACAGTGGGTTAGAAAGCGAGGAACACCTGTGCCTGGCCCCTCCTTCAGGTGTGGCGCCAGAGACCCAGTGCAGCTAGGAAGGCAGGCGGGAATATTACCTAGAAACCAAACGTCAGGATATTGTTAGGTCTGGGAAGTCATACATATAGCAAGATTGACCTTTGCCACGCTATGTCTGGAAGGTTATAGAAGCAGGATTAGGGAGGGAGGGAGAAAAGAGAGAGAGAGAGAGAGAGAGAGAGAGAGAGAGAGAGAGAGAGAGAACGTTTGAAGACAAGAGCGAGACATTTCCCTAACTCTGCTTATATATAAATACATACATTTGCTTGCAGCCATGTGAAACGAACGAATTAAGAGTAAGCCAACCAACAGGCTAAAGGGCCCAACACAACCAGCTCCGAACTGCAACCGCATTAGAAGCCTAACAACACGTGTCTGTATACTGTGTGTGTGTGTGTGTGTGTGTGTGTGTGTGTGTGTGTGTGTGTGTGTGTGTGTGTGTGTGTGTGTGTGTCCATGCTTTGGGGTTATTTACTTTTTTTATTTTTATTTTTTTGGTTTTGCGGTTCTAACATCATTTTTTAAGGTATAATCGAAAATCTGAGAAAGGCCTCTCGATTTACCACCCCCAGGAAAGTGCATAGTAAATCTGAAGACAATCGGGCCATGAATCAAGAGGGAAAGGGCGTTGGTAAGAGGAACAAGAAGACTTTGAAGAAATGAGAAAAAAAAAAATTATAGTTTCCTCGGGAAGTGTAAAGAATAGGAACGCGAGACGAGAAATTGAAGATCGTAGGAAAGAGTAATGAAAAATAAGAACAAGGATGCAAAATCAAAAAAAACTACCCCCTCTCTCTCCCCCTCAAAAAAATGAACGAAAAAAATGCCGAATTTCGATTATTAGAATACATAAGTAGTCAAAGAAACGGTAGAAAAAATGCACAAAAAATAATAATATAAAATATATAGTAACTATAAGAGTAAATATGCATGCCGAAAACTACATGCGTATATAATGATAAAACAGACTTGTAAATTGAAAAAAAAAAAAAAAATGAGTGCAAAGTAAGAACATACAAACAGCCAAAGGAAAACAGTAAAAATGAAATTGCATGTAAAAAAGTAATAGGATTATATCGAAGGAGTAAATAAAAGCACAGATTATATAAGAAACTAGCAAAATATCTAACAAAACAAGTATATACGTAAGAGTAAACATAAACACGCGGGTATAACAAAAAATAAAAAGAAACACATCTGCATAACAAATTTCGGAATATACTGTAAATGCAGGCACGTCAGACTGAAGGATGGCAGCGGAACTCGGCCCTGTGGCGAGGCATTCAGTAAATTTAATATCCCTAACGTGGCCAAGGCGTAAACACAGCCAGGTATTTCAGCTCTACCCTCAGCTCACCCTCAGACTGACCCACCCAAATATTATTCATCCAGAGCCTTAACTGCATTTTTTTGGTGTATATCCTCCTCTTGGTAGTAGATTTATTCCTGCCTCATAACTAAAGCTTATTGGATTCCTTGCAAACACGACTTAATATTTAAAATGTTGATGCAACCCAGTTCTATTTTTAAAACAGACAAAATAGTTAACAATGAAGAGTAATTCCCATCCTGATCATCATATTTCACTCTTCATACAACCATGAATTAATAATCAGGTAGTGGGAATGAATCAGTCGTAACTTAGATTTCTTTATGCAGGAAGAATTAAGGACGAGGGGAAGTTCTGCACTCCCTTTTCCTTGGTCTTCCTGTAGTGAAGAATATAACTTACGATAATTTTTCTTTGTAGGAGGAACGGGAGACAAAAGAAGACTCTGCACTTTCCTTTCCACATATCCTTTGAAAAAAAAAAAAAAATCCACATATACGATTGGAAACTGATAATAAGTTTGATGTCAATGAGTAATTTTATTTAAACTCTTGAACGTTTATAATATGCTTCAGATAAATATATACGCTTGTCTTCACTTATAAGGCTACCCGGACACTTTACAATTAAATTAAGAGTGAGTAAGAGACGGCAAAATGGTCTGTGTTAATTGTCAACTGTAGTGGAAACTAGTGTTGTAAATTGGTCAGTATCCTTTACAAACACTGCTTCTGGCCCTACCCTCTTACCCACAAGACAACACAACAACGCTTCAGTATATACTACATTACACTGCACTACACTACAGTACACTACACCACACAATGCAAATCACAACGCAGCCAAATCCAACCCAACCCAACACAAAACAAAACCCCAGAACTAGTCAGCCACCCCAAACACAGCCTCTCACCCACCACATCACAGCACAACAGAATACAACACAACACAGCACAACCACAACACAACACTACGCAACACAACAAGCAACGAAGCACAACACGACACGATGTACGACATAGCGAGACAGGACGCGAAACATACGATACGACACAATAACTCAACACAGCACAACCCAGCCTGACACTTTACACCACACCACACCACACCACGCCACACCACACCACGCCACACCACACCACAACCCAGCCTGACACAATACACCACACCACACCACACCACACCACACCACACCACAACAAAACACAGCACAGTATCAACCCTGAAACACCCACCCACATTAAACAACCTCTCACTCACAACAAAACAACACAACACAACACCGAAAGCGGCCACCCATCCCCAAACACAGCCATTCACCCACTATAGTACAGCACACGTCACACCCCAACCCCACACCACACCACACCATCCCACACCACACCACACCACAACACTCATCACGTGACCTCTTAAACGCCCAAGCTTCACTCCAGGCATCGCATTTATAACAGAGCCTAACCAGTTCTTGCGGTAAATAAATCTTTATGATATTTTACTATTTTCTCGTAGTCTGTCACTACAATATCCACCCTCCCCCCCCCCTCTCTCTCTCTCTCTCTCTTTGATTGTTAAGGGTTTGGCAGCTGAATGGGGTGAAGACAGAAGTATATATAAACAAGAAGCGGTGCCAAGGCACAGCAAACCCGTCCCCGGCAGTCATTTTAGTGCTGACGCACAAACACAACAGGATATCTAGTCAGAAGTGTCACATCAAATTTGGAGTAAATCGAGTGATAACTGACGATTTTATGGCCATTTGAAATGTTATGTCCGACCCACCTGACAATGACCCCCCTACCGCTAACTTGGGGGTGACCCCTCCTGACTTAATGCGGCATGTTACAGGTTGCAGTTTTGAAAGATGCACCTTTAGGATTTGGTTCCATGTCGATATGACGAATTTGAAAGGAGTTATGACGAAAAAATATATATATATATCCGTTCCCGTTTTCTTACATTTTTTGGCCGTACAGCCTAGGCCTTGGCCCAATTTGTGCCAAAACTTAATCAGGTGAGCTGAAGGTCATAGCCCATCATTCCTGTAATTTTAGTCAAAATCGCACGAGTAGTTTTCGCGTAAAGTTGTTAACAGGCAGACGACAAACAGACAGACAAACAAACAAACAAGCATACAAACCGAGTGAAAACAATACCCGTCCCCGAGCCCCTCCGAGGCGGGGACGGGTAATGATCCTAGACACAACTTAAAGTTTAGGGAAGCTGATAAAATATTGGCCTTGACATTCTCTAGTACGCAGCGACCTCACTCCTGAACTATCTATAGCCCTGTCCTGATTTAATTACGAGGTGACGTCAGCCCAGCGAAGGATGGGTGACGTCAAGGGTGATGGCATGGTGGCGTGGATGGAGAACTGGGATGGAGACGTTGCCATGAGTTGGATCGCAGTTGTTCAGGAAACTAAATTCAGGATCACCGTGTCCATTGGTCTTGTGTGTGGCCCCACCGGCACGTCATAAAAAGACCCCCGCTAACACCAGAACACCAGATCTAAAGGTGACATCCCTATCGTAGCCTGTCACACCAGATATCGTGGTATATGACGTGTAAGGGCTGCAGAGAACCAGCCTTCTGTTGGTGTGTCGTAGGTAGGCTGCTCAATCTCGGGACCAAGCCTCCTAGCCGTACGTCCATATTGGGATGCATAAAAAAATAAATAAATAAATAAGTAAAAATCAATAGGTGATGCGGGTGATTGAGAGGAGAGTGGGCTCAGGTGAGGAAAAGAGAGGTGACGTCACGGCAGGTGTGACGTAGGTAAGTCAGGAAGGACAGGTGATGTGGGGGGTGGGGAGGAGGAGGGAGGTGAAGAAAGGCATGTGATGGAGATGCAGGGGGAAGCGGTGAAGAGAGGAAAGGTACCATCAGGGCAGGTGTAATGAAGGGAGGTGATAGGAAGGCTGGGGGGGGGGGGAAGAGGTGATAAGAGATATGAGAGGAAGTGAGGGGAAAAGGAGGGGTAGTGGAGCAGTACAGTAGTTACGATGGTAGTGGAGTAGTTAAGGGCGGTGGAGTGGTAGTTAGGGGGTAGTGGAGTAGTAGTTAGGGGGCAGTGGAGTAGTAGTTAGGTGGAAGTGGAGTAGTTAAGGGGTAAAGGGGGATAGTCAGGGGGTAGTGGCGTGGACACCAGGTGACGGCGACTCCGGGAACACCTGCGGGCTGAAACTGAGTCAATATTTACCTTCCGTCCATCACTCGCACCTAGGCTCTTATCGGCAGGGGTGGGGGAAGGGGTTATTGGGGTGGGGGAAGGGGGATACTGGAGTGGGGGAGGGGAGTATTGGGATGGTGGAGGGGGATATTGGTGTGGGGAAGGGGAATATTGCTGTAAGGGACGCGGATATTGCAGCGACATCCACAACTCGAAGTTCAATATTTACAAACCTCCAGGGGCTTTTCATGGATGCTATTTCTCTCATCCTAGAATGGATTTTGCGAACTGGAGGGGTTAGTGACACCTTAAATCAACCCCTTCCACATTAGAAAATCGTCTGAAGATAGGCTGAATAAATCTTGAGGTACTATCACGATTACTATTTTCTTTTAAACCTTCCTGGAGAGAGGATGGTGCAAGACGGTTAGTGTAAGGGAAGGCTAATGGTTAATGGTGTGTGTGTGTGTGTGTGTGTGTGTGTGTGTGTGTGTGTGTGTGTGTGTGTGTGTGTGTGTGTGTGTGTGTGTGTGTGTGTGTGTGTGTGTGTGTGTGTGTGTGTGTGTGTGTGTGTGTGTGTGTGCAATATATATGTATGTGTGTATGTATTTACGTATGATTGTTTGTTCCTGACGAGACGCCAGTATCTGTCCCTAGGCCATTCTCAAGCCTCGTCCTGCGCTTCCCTCTCGCCAGATTAGTAAAGAAATTAGTGATCTTGAAAGTGCATCATCAGAGTCGAGAAATTAACACCCTGCTCAAGAAACAAGTACTCTCCTCCAGCTGGCACCAGGTCATTTCATTCAGCTGACGGTATCACAGAAGCCAGTGTGTTAGTGTTGTCACCAATAATCCTACCATGGCCCAGACGATTGTTTTACTTGACTCCAGGCACCACAGACGATTTTATTCAGCTGAAAGTCACAACAGCTTGAGAGTTTTATGCTTCGTGTAAGACTGCCTGTTTATTCCTTTATTTTCACTCCTACAACTACCTTACACTTCACAGTCAAACAAGAGATAATAAGTGAAATAATACACAAAAAATAATGAGTGTAAATTGCCACAGAGACGAGTGATTTCCTGGGACCTGCTAAACACTCTCAGGCTCCTATGACTCAGTCAGCTGAATAAAATCGCCTGGCGTTGGCTGGAACTGAACACTTATTTTTGTCTCAGTGATGGGAGAGTTAATAGTCGGGTCCATCCATCCATCCATCATCCAATCCTATGTTGCCCCATGAGGAGCGTAGGAGCCCGGGGTTAGGCAGGTTGATCCTGACATTTAAGATGAGAGTGACCAGCCTCACTCATCTCTGAGTGGCATTACGTGAGCAATAAATCCTAACCATACCTTGGATATAAACCTACACAGGCTCAGTTCGACTGGAGCGCCTTAATTACCCACTAAACCACCAGGCGCCATAATTTGGTTATATGGTTACCAACCAGCGTAGTAAATGGTTTCCTGATGTACAGGAAACCATCTGGCTTGTCACTCGGTGTAAAGTCGCCCATAGGCAGAAGGAAGAGGCAAGAGTGAAGGAAAGAAAGACAGAAGAGGGAATGTAAAGTCACTCATAGGCAGAGGGAAGAGGAAAAAATATAGAAAAGAAAGACAGAAGAGGATGGAAGGAAAGAAGGATGGAGGAGAGGAAAGGGCAGACACCCAAAAGCAGCACTACATCGAGTGAGTGGATGGTGCGCGCCCCCACCTACCACCTACCGCGTTGACTATTAATATTCCCAGGCTCTTTGAACTCACCTGATTAAAAATATCAGGTGTTACTGGAACACCATATACCAGAGTTCTCCCTACCATGAGAGGGGTAACCTCCTATCTATCTATCTATCTATCTATCTATCTATCTATATATATATATATATATATATATCATCATCATCATCAGCCGTTTGAGTATCCACTGCAGGACCGGCCTATCCCGACCGAAGTCGGGACGATACAGCCAATGTATCTCTACCAAGTGGCTTAGGCTGTCTGGTAGAGATTGTATGTAGGGTGAGAAGTGCTTGTAAGTGTAATTGTAGTGTTGGAGTGGCTTTGGATGTGTGTGTGTCTGTGAACCAAGTGTAATCTGCCCGCGCAAGCCGACTGGGTGCAAGCATACTTTATAGTAAGCGATACTGATTCAACTACAGCACCCTTTGTGTCCGCCAATGCAGTACGTGGCCGGGTGAACACTTCCAAAGTTTATTACCCTGGCGGGGCGCGAACCCTGGTTCACCCGTGTACGAAACGCACACTCTACCACTGTACCACAGAGGCTCCATATATATATATATATATGTGTGTGTGTGTGTGTGTGTGTGTGTATATAATATATATATATATATATATATATATATATATATATATATATATATATGTGTGTGTGTGTGTGTGCACGAAGCCAGGCCCCTCACATGAAGTATTGCCTGACCTGCCCCACACAAAGCAATATGACGCATTCAGCCAGAGGATATGTATATTTTTTTATTGATTATTTTTTTCTTGCCACACAGACACTGTTGCAATACTAACCCCTTCACCCCGAGGACGCCATTTTGCATTTTTTTCCCTCCATTCTTGCCACATGCAGACGGTTTTTCTTCCAGTTTAGGGCGATTTTTTTTTTTTTTAGAACTTCAGCTCCAGGAAATCTCATTTATCTTTGCGGTGACCTAGAGATTTTCTTTTTCTCTTATTTATTTATTTATTTATTTATGTATTTATTTATTGATATGCCTCTTGGTAGTGAGACGGGTTAGTCATGATTTTAACATCTTGAATCCGATGACGTATTTTTAACACTTATTTTCATCCCACCCTTCCATTCATTCATTCATTCATTCATACTCTCATTCACTCATCCAGCTCACCTCTCTCTCTCTCTCTCTCTCTCTCTCTCTCTCTCTCTCTCTCTCTCTCTCTCTCTCTCTCTCTCTCTCTCTCTCTCTCTCTCTCCCTCACCACCATACCATGAATTTGATAAGAAAGTCGTAAAAAGATGATAGTAAATCGCTTGGCCAGGAACGGGGTGTGTCATAAAAGGAGAAACTCAATTTTTTACCCTTTAATATACTCCTTCGATTTCTATTACATCTTTTATTTCGACCGAACGTACAACCGGGGACAATTGTTCGTTTCATATGTCACCTCCTTTACTTCTCACTTTCCCTAACACCTCTTCCTAAGCGATTTATTCTGCTTATCACTCCCTGGTGTCCTCTTCTGTGTCATTTACTTCATCCAAATACCACCATTTTCAGCTTTAATTGTATACAACTTGATATTAACCAGTCGTATCCAAAAATAAATCGCTAAGGAAAAGGTGTTAGGGAGCTTCCTTAACCGACAGGAATACGAACTTTGGCATGTTTCTCTGTCCATAGATAATTTCCTCTGGTATGATGCGTCACGGAAGGAAGTGACGGACATGCTCTAAGAGGCCAACTTATGTGGAGGAAGATCCCTAACACCTCTTCCTAAGCGATTTATTTTGCTTAGTACAGCTTGCTGTTCTCTTCGTTGCTATTTAAATCATTCTAATATCACCATTCTCTTGATAAATAACGTACAACATTATAATATTAACTGGTTGTTTTCAAAAATAAATCGCTTAGGAAAAGGCGTTAGGGAGCTTCCTTAACCGACAGGACTACGGACTTTAGGGTGAAGGCATCAGTGAAGGCTGTATCGACTCCCCACTTCAGAAAATTTCTCCAAGCTAATAAAACAACCGGAAAAAGGCAAGAACAAGTTTGAATATAAGTCACCGAACTGAAAGGATTACAGCGCGCGCGCGCGCGCACACACACACACACACACACACACACACACACACACACACACACACACACACACACACACACACACACACACACAGGTTTTTGTTTTTCAGTCTTCATGGAAGCAGAAAATTGAAGGAGAGAGGTAATGAGTGACAGTAGGCTGGAGACAAAGAAAGATAAACCATATATATATATTTTTTTCAGTATTCCAAAACGCCGAAAAAAAAAAAACTATAGTACGTAACAACGCAGTATACAGTAAGTGGAAATCCAGCGTATGTTTTATTATTATTATTAATTATTATTATTATTAATTATTATTATTATTATTATTACTATTATTATTATTACTATTATTATTATTATTAATTATTATTATTATTATTATTATTATTATTATTATTAATCATCATCATCATCATCATTATTGTTATTTTCCAGCATAGGAAACAATTCAATGCACAAGACTATTAAATAGCAGTTGAACCTCCAGGCTCATCTGAACGTGAACCCAGTGGACTGCAGGCTGAAGTTGCCTTTCTTCCGCAGTCCACCATCATCCTTTCGGGGAACAGAGAAAAGACTGAGGGACTTATTTATAACCAGGCAGCTCCATCGTCCAGTCATATCTGTGCCACCACGTGAAGTGTCCCCCTCCAACACCAAACTTATGACCTATTTTCCCTCGTAACTTAAGATTTGTTTTTTGCAGGAGGAACTAGGGACACAAGGAGACTGTATTCCTCTTGCCTAGTCCCTCCTGGAAATAGAAATCGTAGTTATGTACAGTATGTCTATGTATTTTTGGCCCAATATTGAGTCTGACGGCATCCAGGGCTGAGAGAGAGAAAAAGAGAGAGAGAAAGTCAAAGCGATGCCACCTTTGTAATACAGACAACAGTGCTATACAGATGACGTCTATTGCGTCATTAAATTGAAACGTACGTGTGTGTGTGTGTGTGTGTGTGTGTGTGTGTGTGTGTGTGTGTGTGTGTGAATAAACAGACACAAGTAATCAATATAGCTTTAAATCTTTACCTGTGACACATGCTTTTTTTTTTTTTTGTAATCGTAGTGATCAAGGTTCGTATTCTCGTCGGTGAAGGAAGCTTCGTAACACCATTTCCTTAGCGATTTATTTTTCGATATGGCTGGTTAATATCCTTTTGGACGTTATTTACGCAGAGTATGGCGATATGACTGTGGTAAGTGAGGGTGCTCTCCATCCACTCACTCAATGTAGTGCTGCTCTCGGGTGTCTGCCCTTTCCTCTCCTCCATCCTTCTTTCTTTCCATCCTCTCCTGTCTTTCTTTTCTTCATTCTTTCCTCGTCCTTCTGCCTGCGGGTGACTTTACACTCCCTCTTCTGTCTTTCTTTCCTTCATTCTTTCCTCTTCCTTTTCACTGTGGGTGACTCTACACTGAGTGACATGCCAAATGGTTTCCTGTTCACCAGGAAACCATGTACTAAGTTGGTCGGTAACCATATAACCAAATTATGGCGCCTGGTGGTTTAGCGGGTAATTACGGCGCTCCAATCGGACTGAGCCGGTGAAGGTTTATACCCAAGGGATGGTTGGGGTTTGTTGTTCACTTAATGCCACTCATGGATGAGTGAGGCTGGTCACTCTCATCTTAAATGTCAGGTACAACATGCCTAGCCCCGGGCTCCTCCGCTTCTCATGGGGCAACATAGGAATGGATGGATGGATGGCGATATGAGAATGATTTATGCAACACAGAATAGGATGGTTGAGTGTAAAATAAAATAAATCGCTCAGGAAAAGGTGTTAGGGAGCTTCCTCGACCGACAAGAATACGGGTTCAAGTAGAGAGCTTATAGTATGTTTTATTTAATCTACCAGTTTTTATCTATCAATTTTATCTATTGGTCTTTATCGATAATGTGCACACAATAGGCCTCATTCTGAGTGACACTGGAGGCTTCACAACAGCTCTTCCTTTGCGACTTATTTTGTATATTACACGTTAACTTCCTGTAAAATATTTACATTCTTAATATCACTATAGTTTACATCACTTCCATGCAAGATGACACTGAGGAGTAACGTGCAATATAAATCGCTAAGGAAGATGTGTTACGTAATCTCCAAAGCCCCTTGACTCACACACGCGCAGCCAATAGAACACCTACTTTCACAGGGAGTACTCACACTAAAGAAACCCCATAATCATCTTACTTGGTTAGGATGAGACAGGGTTCGTTCTGACTTTAACTCCTGGAATCCGATTTTTGTGTGTGTGTTCGTTCTTGTTATTTCCATTATTATTAACTTTATAGACCTTTTAAAGTTGCAGGGTTCAGAAACTGTCTCCATAAACCCCTCCACAGCCTCATTTCCCTCCCTTAGCTGAGGAAAACCGTCTGAAGGTAACAGGAATATACAGTGCAGTTCACAGGGAGGGGTACAAATATATGTTTCCCTCCAATCAATCACCCAGCTCTAAATCGCCAAACTATTATAATGTAGACAGTTACTCAAATGAGGATGGAATGTTATACTGGATCCGCACACACACAGAAAAGAATACACACGTGCCTACCCGCACACACATACACACACACCTACATACATATATACATACAAACGTGCATACAGGAACACACACACACACACACACACACACACACACACACACACACACACACACACACACACACACACACACACACACACACACACACACACACACACACACACACACACACACACACACACACACACACACACACACACACACACACACACACACACAGATAGAGAGAGAGAGAGAGAGAGAGAGAGAGAGAGAGATTTTGAACGTTATAAAGGAGAGCATTATTCTAATGATCTTACACATTGCTGTTAACCTGCTTTGATTATGATACCTTTCATAGTTTACTTGTTACATTACCGTATGTGTATAGCTACTTTATGCAGATTCAAAAGTAAATTATTGTATTTTTTGTGGGAGTGGGACCTCACAAGCAACACTGGTTATATGAAATACCATCAGACCCTGCACTATTTTTTTCAATGGACTACATTGTTGCCCTCAGGCGGCTATTTACATGCAATCTAGAACACCATTAACTACCTTGTGTGTTAACCGCATAACGGAATGGATGCTTGGTGGTATACTGTGTTAAGGCGCTCCAGCTGAATGAGGCCAGTTAGCGTAGGTCCACACCGTGTCTCGAACAAGTGCTGTAAGGGTGCGGCCACACTTCCTGCAAACATGAGACTGACAAGAGGAAACGAGGCTCAGTGGTCCTTCCAACGTTCAAACTTGAATACTGTGGCGGCTCTAACCTGGTGCTTTGTTTCATCTTGTCCATCACATGTTTCGGGCAAGTGTGGCCTAAATAACACGATAATGAGCATGTTAGGAATAGCAAAGTCCAGATCAAGTTCACAACATCAGTTCTCAGATGCCTCGTATGACTAAACTTATTTTATCACCTTGTCTGCCAGTACGTTGGAAGCAGAACATATATCGTGAATGGGTAGCCTAGACCCGGGCTCCTACGCTAACGACTGGCGAAAATGGACTGGATAATAGAACTGTTGAAGACCCTTTGTAACGCTTGCCTTGCCCCTCCCACCTCACAGCGCAGCGTGGTTTGTATTCTGGATCCGGGACAAATTCCTCTCACTTTGGCGTCGTTGAGTCGTTTTTTGGCTGGATCGGGGAGTTAGGGTCGCCCAGGTGATGAGGTGGGTGATGCCTTGTGTGATGATTGCTATGGAGGCGATGATGATGATGATGATGATGGTGGTGGTCGTGGTGGTCTTGAGGATGATGGCATTAGGCGAACTTTTTTCCTCTACTGTACGTGCCAAAGCCAAGAGAGACCATGTAACACTTGAATGGAGAGAGAGAGAGAGAGAGAGAGAGAGAGAGAGAGAGACAGAAGGGAGGGGACTGAAAGATGTCGGTGAGAAGAGAGAAGATGTGACGAAAAGCCTTTGATTCCATTCATTTCGGGTGAGCTTTATGTGGTGAGCCCTGCCCTTCCTCTCTCTCTCTCTCTCTCTCTCTCCCCAGGACCCCCTAACACACACACACACACACACACACACACACACACACACACACACACACACACACACACACACACACACAAATCCTCGCGATAAGTAATTAATACAAAAGAATCTATCAATCTTGTAGCTTGATAGCATCCGGGAGGGACGCATGAAAAACAGAGAGAGATGGGTGAGAGGAATCAACGTCTACTTTATGTCACCGTAATTCTCGTAACTGACAGGGAAAGCCACCTAAATGTGAAGTTTCCCACCAGATCGGAAGGAAGGAGGGGGACAGGGGAAGGCTTAGATGAGGAGGAAGTGAATTTCAGAAGGAACATGTGTCGGGACTTAACCTTACATGCTTGGACAGTAAGGAATAGCCCTGGAAGACACGAATAAACGCAGGTGCTGGCTATAGAGGCAGGTGTCTGAGGGCGGTGTTCTTCTGGTCAATCGTACCGTAACTCGAGTGGGGCTGGAAGACGTGATCAAGTGGCCGCATCGCTGAGAAGGTGGACAGAAATAGCATCATGTGTTGTGGCAGTGAGGACCATGCTGTTGTTGATGACTTGGGAGATTTCCTAATACCCCTCTCGAAGCGATTTATCTTGCCACTTGGACCTTAATGTCGTCTGATATGCTACTGATGCAAGCTATGTCTTTTTTTCATTAAACAAAAATTACCAAAGAAGACAAAATTAATGTTAAATATATATAACATCCGTCTTCCATCTCTGACCGATGTTTTTTTTTATGTGTCCCTATGTTATTAAATAGACTTCCGTTGTCCATGAGCAGACTGACTTGTGTTGATCTTTTAACAAGCAGCTCAAAACCTTCTTCTTTACGAGTAGCTACGATCTTGAGACAGGTGTTACGATCTTGAGACAGGTGTTACGATCTTGAGACAGGTGTTACGATCTTGTGACAGGTGTTGCGATGGAGGATTACAGGATTTAGATGCTCCCTATTCTGCAGAGGGCGTTGTATTGTATACGAATAATGTAATAATTCTTGTCATTGTGAAGACTCGTACGTGTTTCTTGCGCTGGCGAATTTCTTGAGGTGTCTGGCGTTCTTCAGACACAGAAACCAGACTATTATTATTATTATTATTATTATTACCGGTATTATTATTATTATTATTATTATTATTATTATTACCGGTATTATTATTATTATTATTATTATTATTATTATTACCGGTATTATTATTATTATTATTATTATTATTATTATTACCGGTATTATTATTATTATTATTATTATTATTAATACTGATAAAAAATTGGAACGAAGTCTCCAATTATAAAGAAATTACGAGTCTAAGACCAAATCGTTCCGGATATGATTTTTTTTTTTTTATCGCTACACGAGCTTAACCCTTTCAATACGATGTTTATCATTTATTTTATCTATTTATCCAACGCTAGACCATAATTATTCACTTTCGGGAAGACCGCCTTTACACTAGCAAACCCCTCCAGTTCGGAAAAAATATCTTCAGCTTAATAAAATCGTCTGGAGCTGCGAGAATAAGGCAAAAAAACAAAAACAAGCCACCGTACTGAAAGGGTTAAGAAAAATCCCTCACAACGAAGTAAAAAAAAAAAGGTCATTATAATTATTCTCACAGAACCATGGAAAAATTATGTCTATATTTCATTAAGCTTAGAGGTGATCGCGTAAGAGAGAGAGAGAGAGAGAGAGAGAGAGAGAGAGAGAGAGAGAGAGAGAGGGGGGATGATGAAATTTCCTGTTTTTCCCTGTGACTCTTTTTTTTCACGCCTTCCTCTCTCTCACATTCAAGACAACAGCTTAATACCCATGTTTTCTTCATTATTTTTGTCTCACATTAAGAAAATTCCCTCATCCCAGGTGTATATCCATTTTTTACACACATGAGCAGAAAGTGCGGTGTGTGTGTGTGTGTGTGTGTGTGTGTGTGTGTGTGTGTGTGTGAAGAGTGAGCATAGAACCTTGTCGGGCTGGTCCATTCATAAAACCGACCCACATCTTAATCCTTAGTTCCTAGCGAAGGAGAGAACATAAACAATAACAAAGAAAACGGGGAAAAGGGCGAGAGTGAGTGTATGAGTGAGAGTGAACGAGGGTGAAAGTGAGGGAAGAGGGAGGAGAGGATGGAGGGAGGAGGGAGGAGAGGATGACGGGAGGAGGGAGGAGAGGATGAAGGGAGGAGGGAGGAGAGGAGGAGGGAGGAGAGGAGGAGGGAGGAGAGGTTGCTTATGGGGAGGTTGCCAATGGTCTCCAGATTTACATAATATAAGGGATACTTTGCTGGTTTTTTTACTAAGTTTTTCCAGCACATATTCTCTCTCTCTCTCTCTCTCTCTCTCTCTCTCTCTCTCTCTCTCTCTCACTGCCATTCTCAACGCCTTGCTTCCACGAACTTCTGATCCGGTAATCCTCCTCTCTCCATTATTCTCACTTACCTCGCCCTCACCGCCACTTTCTCTCTCTCTCTCTCTCTCTCTCTCTCTCTCTCTCTTTCCTAGATTGATTTTTCTGTTTTCTTGTATTTTCTTTGCTTCTATTTTCCTTTTTTTTTTTCATTTCCTTATCTCTTTTTTTTTGTCGTTCAAGCTAGCTCTCTTTTTCTCTAGATTACTTCTCTGTTATTATTTCGTCTATTTTTTAATCGGTCTTTTTTCCTTTTCAACTCCTATATTTACTTTATTTCTTTCTTTTTCCTCCATTATTTTCACTTCGCCCTCACCACCGCTCTCTCTCTCTCTCTCTCTCTCTCTCTCTCACTCACACACACACACACACACACACACACACACACACACACACATACACACCTATCTCAGACAATAACATTAACATGCATCTTATCTGAGAATCTACCATGCAGTAAATGAGCCTCTCCCTCAGACACCAACTGTTTAGAATGATAAGGAAGAAAAACGTATGAAGTAACCCATATGTATATTCTACTGAAGTTCATTATTTGTCCTTTATTATTATTCCCCGTCTAAATCTGCAATGTAAATAATGATAAAAATAAATAACAACACAATGTATAAATATAATGCTACAGGACACGTACCCAAATGAGGTTGCAGTCCTAGATAAAAATTAGGCTATTATTCTTGAATCATGTAAATACTTTGTATATATAATTTATGTAACAAGAATAACCTCTGTTGGTGGAAATAAAATTATTATTATTAATATTATTATTATTATTATTACTTTCTCTCTCTCTCTCTCTCTCTCTCTCTCTGATTACCGACACTGCTCTTCCTCCCCCTTTACTCTCACTCATTGCTTTCACACCTCTTTTATCTTTCTTGTTACTCTAAAATCTTCACGTCTTTCTATCTTTATATTCTTTTCACTCGACGTATTCCTCATCCTTTATATAAGTATTTCAAAAATTTTCCCTCCTATTTTTTTTCCTTATGTTACTTTTCCCTTTCATTTATAAAGGATTCTCCAATTTTTTTTTGTATTTCTTCTTTGTGTTTTATATATACATCTTTTTCCTTTTCTATACCTCCTCTTCGTTACCTTTTTTTTCCTTCCTCCAGTACCCTCCCTGACATCACCATCATCTCTTATTTTTTTATCACTTTTGTGTCTTTTTCTGCTTCTCTTGTTTCCTTCAGTCCCGTCCTTCCATCCTTCTACTTGACTTCTTCCTCTATCCTGTCCGTCCTCCCTCCCCCTACCCGGTGTCCCTCCCCCCCTTTCTCTTAGAGCTCTGTACAAGTCCTTCTGCCCTTTTCAGATTCATTGATCGCCTTTTCCCTCTTCCTAGACATTTTTTTTTCCCTCTTTCTCATTTCATGCCCATTCTTCTACTACCTTTTCTTTGTTTTTTCCCTCTTTCGCTGTGTTTTTTTCCTCCTCCTCCTCCTCTTCATCCTCCTCCTCTTCTGTTTCAAGTCTTGTGCCCCTCTCACTTTCATCGATTCCCTTTTCCCCAAGTTATCTTTTTTCCCTCTTCCCATGATTATTTTTCCTCTTATTGTCCACTGTTCCTCCTTGTTCTGTGTCGCTATTGTCTCCTCTTTCTTAACCTTTTGTTCTTCTGTTCTTCTTTCCATTTCATTGAGTGTATTTTTGGTAATTATCTCTGTGTCTTCTACTCGTACTCACTGCATTTCTCTCTCTCACTCTTTGTACCTCTGCCTTTTACTATTCTCGCTCCAACTCTTTTATTCTTCAATTTTTCTATTTTATTCCCTTTTTTCTTGCCATTTTACTAGTCCAAATTTTACTTTTTCTATGCAAGGAAGAAGGAACCAAAGGCCAGAAGTCCGCGTGATTGTTCCGAGTAAAAATAAAAACATAAATAGTCTATAACTCCTTCTCTGTTTGCTTTCTTCTGTTCCTCTCTGTTGCTATATGGCGCCTGGTGGTCTAGTGGTTCCAGTGCCCCAGTCGGAGTGATCGTAGGTTCGATCCCAAAGAGGTGACAAGAGGTTTTCAGGAGGCTTTTAGGTCCCATAATGTCACCAAGGGAAGCAGGCTGATCATCCACCCTTACTACCCTAGCCTAGCCTCGGGTTCCTACGCCCTAAAGGGAGTAAAATGGGGCCATAGTACTTTCACCTTAACTTGGCCCAGATTATTTTTTTTCTCCTTGCTTTCTGTCTCTGTGTAATCTTTCTCCATTTATCTTTCTCATTTTCAAGCTCTCTTACGGCGGAAAAAGACAATACTCAAGCTCTACATCCTTGCCACCGCACTTCTTCGTGACTAGCATCAAGTGTAAATCTATTGCTACTTTCAAAATGGAGAGTTGGCAGTTTTAGGTCAAGCTGGGGTAAAAAGAGTACAGCTGTTTGACCGTTCCTCTCTTTTTCCTTGACTGCTCTCTTCCCTGCTCTCCTATTCCTCCTCTTTATTTCTGGCTCTTTTCCACTTTCTTTTTTGTTTAATTCTCTCTCTCTCTCTCTCTCTCTCTCTCTCTCTCTCTCTCTCTCACACACACACACACACACACACACACACACACACACACACACACACACAAACTCTTCCACACCCACACACAAGACATAAAAGGAGAGAGAGAGAGAGGAGGGGGGGAGAAAAATCAATAAGATAGAAGGCCGGGTACGGGAGGAGGGGGAGGAGAGAGGGAAGGAGGAGGAGGGGGGAGAGAGAGGACATGGTGGTGGTGAATGAGAGCGAGGGAAGGGAGGAAAGGTGTTGGTGGGGGGGTAGGGAGGGAGGACGATGTGCAGGAAGGGAGAGAACTAAGATGTGTGGGAGGCGAGCGAAAAGAAAAGGGAGAAAAGGAGATGAGAAGGAAGGAAGAGAGAGAGAGAGAGAGAGAGAGAGAGAGAGAGAGAGAGAGAGAGAGAGAGAGAGAGAGAGAGAGAGAGAGAGAGAGAGAGAGAGAGAGAGAATTTATGCCAGTATCACCCAAACACGAACTCACACAAAATTCTCCTTCTCAGCACACTCCCTCATAGCCTCTCAACTCTCTCTCTCTCTCAAAAAGCGAAAAAAGTCAGCTCTCGAAATGCAGAAACTGAGACTGACTGAATTACCGACAGAGGAATGGAGTAGCAGCAGTAGTAGTAGTAGTAGTAGTAGCTGTAGTAACCCCAGGCTCATCTGAACGTGAACCTCTCCAACACACTGGTACGGCAAAACCAGGGATTGTGACGGGAGTGGAAATTAATGCTATCTAGAAGGTATCGTGTGGGATCGTAAGAGAGAATAATTACTTCAAAACCTCGAAACAGAGGTTAGATAGAAAAGGAGAGAGACAGATAGACAGAGGAGTGGAGATAGACGGATGGAACGGAGAGGGTTGGACAAGGATGGAGAAGCATATGGTTTAGAGTGGCAAAGAAGAAAATTGAGGGAAGTGTAATATAGGCTAGATAGACAGGAGAGATAGCTAGAGACAGACAGACAGCAGTGGGGATAGACAGGTGGAACAGAACTAGGAATTGGTAGGGGAAGTATTAAAAAAAAAATGTTATAGTAGGATATGTCTAGAAATGTCTGAAATATCGTTTGAAAGACATGAAGGATAGATAAACTGTAGCATCGATCGACTGTCAGGGGTAGAGACAAAGACAGGCAAGGTAGATAGATAGATAGACAGGGATAGAGACTGACAGACAGGCTAGATAGATAGTGGTGGAGGCAGATAGACTGAGGTGGGAGTGGCAGGTTGGGAGTGTAGGCATCTAACTAAGGCAACTGTTGCTCTCGGGGGCCGCCCCTCTCTCTCTCTCTCTCTCTCTCTCTCTCTCTCTCTCTCTCTCTCTTCCCTTCCATCTCTCCCTTCCCTCTCCCTCAATCCCCCTCCTCCATTTTTTTCTCTCATGAGTCCTGCGTGTCTGTTCCTCCTTCCTTACCTCTGTCTTTTCTCCCTTCCTCCTCCTCCTCCTCCTCCTTACCGTCTCTCCTTTCTATCCTACACTTTTTCCATTTCTCTCTCTCTCCCTCTCTCCTTCCTGTCGTGCCTCCTTCTCTCTCTTTTACCCCCCTCTCCCCACCCAGCCCCTCCCTCCTCCTTCCCCTTCTCTCAATCATCCTTCCTCCCTTCCTCGCGACCCCACCTCTCTCTCTCTCTCTCTCTCTCCTCTTTTCCTCCATTCTCCCTCGTGCTCTCACTCTCCTCACTTGCTCTCTCTCGCTCTCTTCCAGCCTGCAGGTGAATGAAAGTCAGGAGTCTCCATGTTAGGATCTCTCTACCTCACCCTTGCTGAATGGTTCTCTCTCTCTCTCTCTCTCTCTCTCCCAGCTGACGGATAGGAGCTCTTCTCCTTTCCCTTCCTACCTTCCCACTTATATTATTATTATTATTATTATTATTATTATTATTATTACTGGTGGTACGAAAGAACGCCAACCATTCATTCACTCCAAGTACTGCTGCTTCCAGGTAGCTTTACACTGAGTGAAAAGCCAAATGCGTATTCCAAGAAAGTATTTGCTACGCTGGGTGGTAACCATATAACCAAATGACGCCTTGTTGTCTATAGCGGGCTAAGGCGCTTCTACCAGAGGGTCCTTGAGAGTTTTAATCCATAGCATAACTTTCTCCTATGCTTGCCCTGAGAGAGAGAGAGAGAGAGAGAGAGAGAGAGAGAGAGAGAGAGAGAGAGAGAGAGAGCCATTGGAGGGTTAATTGGCAATGAAAGGATTAAGTGAGACATTAAACAACGGCGAGGCGAAGAACACAGACGAGCAGGGTAGGCGTTTTAGCTCTAGCAGTTCCGCTTTATGAGTTTTTCCCGAGAATTAATTTGCTCTCTCTCTCTCTCTCTCTCTCTCTCTCTCTCTCTCTCTCTCTCTCTCTCTCTCTCTCTCACGTATCCTGGACTAAATGTTTGCATAAATAAGACCCTTTTGCATAACATCTTTTGCATATACAAGATACTATGCACAAGTAAAGGTTGCATAAATAAGATAGATTGCACAGATGAACTAGTTTGAGTAAATAAGATAAAAGATACTATTCACAGGTCATATAAGAAAATAGCAGGTAATTAACAGGTGTAAGAAGAACCCCCAGACAGGTAAGAAGGAGTGTCTTAACCCTTTGAATCCCACCTTTTTTTTCATCAGTCCATCATTTGATTATTTTATTCACTTTAATGGAAATACCTTGATGCGACGAGGCCTATGGAGGGTATATCTGGCCTCTCTAGTTCCATAAATCTTTCCGTAGATGAATAAAATCGTCTGGTATTAAGGAGAATATAGCGGAAAATAGGTCATGATACTGAAGAGGTTGAACGCCCCTCCCTTCCCTTCTTTTTATAACTACCTTTACGTATCCCAGGCCCCCCAAACTCCCCCTCCCTCCCCCTACTTCTAACCTTCTACCCCCTCCGAGCACCTGTTGTGAGGGATATACACCTGTCACGCCACACCTGTAACACACACACACACACACACACACACACACACACACAAACACAGAACTTAGCTATACTAGGAACTCTCCGGCTCGATCATTTCCTGCACGTCATTTCCATTTTTGCATCAGCCAAGGAGTTTATGTCTGGCTTGGTTTGTTTGTCTGTCTGTCTGTCTCTGTCTTTCTGTATATCTATTTGTCTGTCTGTCTGTCTGTCTGTCTGTCTATGTTTGTATATATGTTAGCACCATTTTAAAACAATATGAGAAAACTATTAAACAACCACACTATATGCCATAACAAATCATTTTAATTTCTACCTACGGGAACCAGTTTATATTTCCGCCTCGATTTGTGTGTCTGTCTCCCTGTCAGTCTCTCTGCAACTCTGTGTAAAGTTGCTGGATGGAAGTACCCCTTAAAGAACTGCTGAGGGACAAGTGATGACGAGAGGACGCAAATTCAAGGTTTTAAGGGGTGATGGTGCTTTCTTGGAGGTATGCACTCTCTGACGCTCTTATAATCACGCTTCCATCAGATAATTTAAGTCAATTTTAAGGGAGATCCTGTAGGGAAAGGCTTAACGGGGACTGACCTTAACCCTTCACCTCAGAAAGTCATAAGTTAAATCAAATCGCCCACAGGTAACACGAATATAGTAACAATATACGCTATCGGATTCAAGAAACTGATCCCGATATTTCTCATCAATTCATTCCTCTATCGGGTTGACGATCGGGGAATGGGTTACGTGTCTCATCAAGGTGACGAGAAAGAAAAAAATGTTCTCTCAGCTTTAATATCGATTTATTTTACGTCAACTTCTGTCTGTAAAATAAGAAAAAGTAGATTATGTTTTCAAGGTCGCATGAAAAATAATCTATGTGTTTTCCTGTTACCATAAATTTTACAAGAGTTGTGGGAGGAATTTTCGTATCCTATTTAGAGATATGTTTATGTCTGGTGCTGCTCAGGTGTGCTTGCAATTACTGACCTAGTTGTGTGTGTGTGTGTGTGTGTGTGTGTGTGTGTGTGTGTGTGTGTTTTCACCTGACTCTGGGAATAGACCTGCAACCCGCTCCCAGTGTCCCATCAGTCCTAAACAACAAGACCTAAACAACAACAATTGTGAGTTTCTTTCGTAGTAAGTCGACGAGCCATTTATTCAGACCTCATTGATGTTACCATGGAAACGTCATAACCAAAGTTCTTGACACGAATCCGAGAAATAACAAACTTTACCATCCTGTCTTCGAATATCAGAGGGAAATTGTGATAACACGGCGCTCGCTCGCTCGTCACGTGCTCACAAGGCGCACATTGCTTGTTTAATCCTTCCTATCTCGTCACTCATTTTTTTTCTTCATCTCCTCCCCTCCCCTCCTTTCTTCCTTATTTTTTCCTCTCTTGTGTATATCTCCTCCTCTCCCTTTCTCCCTTCGAAGCCCCTCTCTCATGTCTCGTTGTCCATCTCCTCCTCCTTCCCTCCCTCTTTCCTTTCTAGCCCCATTCCTATCTCTCCTCCACCCTCCCCTCTCACCCGTCTAAACCCAATTACTGTCTTGTGCTTTTTCATCTCCCACCCCTCTCATTCTTTCCCTTTAAATCCTGTTTCCTGTCTCTTTTTCTATCTCCCCTTCTCTCTCTCTCTCTCTCTTTAACCTTTCACTGCTCTCTCTTGTTTTCCCCCTCTCCCCCCCTCTTCTCTCCCTTCTTCTCTCATCATCCTCTATCTCGTCTCCCTCCGTTTCTCCTCTCTAACTTCTTCTCCTCTCTCTAGTTTTCTTCCATCTCATCCCCTTCCTTGCTTCCCTCTTCATTTACTTTCCTCTCTCTCTCTCTCTCTCTCTTTCCTCCACTTCCTCTCTCTCTTTCGCTTTCCTCCATCTCATCCCCTTCCTTCCTTCCTGTCTCATTTCCTTTCCTCTCTCTCATTTCCCTCCATCTCCTCCCCTCCCCTTTCTCCCTCCTTAGCCCTCTTTCCCATCTCTTCATTCTCGTTCATTTCTCTACCCTTCCCCTTTTCATTTCGTTACGTGTCTCAGTGTGTTTATTAATCCGCACACCCATTCAGTTTTATATACTTATTTCTTACTTCTCATTCAAGTGTCCGCACCCTGGAAACGTTGTCGCTGAAGGCCAAGTAGGAATCAATACAATAATGCAAAGGAAAGGAAGAAATGACATATCTCTGTCTATCTATCTATATATCTATCTGTTTATCTATCTATCGCTGCAAAAACACATACCACCTCGCTAGTCTGACGGCCCCAGAAAATTCGTGTAATCAGATCTATTTGCCTTTGCGAATGTCGGTAGTGAAGCCAGCTGATGAGAACACCTTCGTTACACCTGTGCCTCACCTGCATTCCACCTCAGGTACATCATCATCTTGGACAGCACACACACACACACACACACACACACACACACACACACACACACACACACACCTATCATTTTCTTGCACTTTGCCTACAATTTTGCCAGCGTCTGAAGAAACCAAACATGTGAGAGTAAAGCGCGCTCATCTTGCTGTTGTTGTGGTGGTGGTGGTGCTTGTGGCTGTTTGTTGTGTTTGTTACTGATGTTGTGTTTGTTCTTTCCGACAAGGAAAGTATGTTTGCACCCTTGTTTGTTTGTCTGTGTGTTGGTTTGTTTGTCTGTTAGAAGGATTATTCAAAAACTAAAAGGGAGATTTGGACCAGATTTTGTGGGTAGATAGCCATGTCCCAGGGAACAATCGATTAATTTTGGGAACAGATCCGGATCGTATTATAGATTCTGGATCCGGAAAACACTTTTTGTGAAACCCTAATCAGTGATGAGAAAGCCTAACCCTTTATGAAGAGTGGTTTGGAAATTACGTTGCCCTTGTCGGAGAGATGCGCTCCAATGAATGCCCCTCTAGTTATTGTTGTGCTTGTTTGTTTGTTGTTGTCTGTTGCTGTTATTTGTTGCTGTTGTTGTTGTCGTAGAAAACTTTCAAATAATCACTACCTGCACTAAGACCATTGATCCAACAACACTCACTTTCACAAATATTAATCTTATGGCCCATTCCTACCACTCAACATAATCCCAGCCCATCCCGCCCATTCTGTTTTTAATCCCCGCCCATTTTTAACCCTACATCCATTTTCGTTTTACCTCACGCCCATTTTTTTTTTTTTTAACTCCAAGCCCCCCTTTTTCCCCATACCCATTTTCTTTCTACCCCACGTTCATTTTCTTTGCTCACCACGCCCATTTCTTTGCTCACCACGCCCATTTCTTTGCTCACCACGCCCATTTCTTTGCTCACCACACCCATTTCTTTGCTCACCACACCCATTTCTTTGCTCACCACACTCATTTTCTTGCTCACCACACCCATCTCTTAACCCCATTTTGACGACTTCATAGTGGCATGCAGATAACGCGAACGAACGAGCTTATTTCATTTGCAAAAAAAGAAGAACCCAAGACTGAGACTACAAATTTATATCTACACTACACCTATACCACACCTACACCACACCTACACCAAGCCTACACCACACCTACACCACACCTACACCAAGCCTACACCACACCTGCACCAAGCCTACACCACACCTACACCACACCAGCACCACACCTACAACCAAACAACAACGAAGCCATACTCATCTTCGGCTATATCTTGTCTATCCACAAAACACCTGTATGGCACTTCACTCATTCATCCCTGGGACGCATCAATTATATTCCTGCTAACTCCAGGTGATTAAGTTCAATTAAGGAAAGGTGTTTATTAGTGAAAGAGATAATGAAAGGTGTATTTTTTTTTCTCACCTGTTCTAAAAGTCTCTCTGCTGAATAAAATTATGTAGAGGAAGTAAGAATGTAAGAGAAATGATGATCTTTCACTTAAGGGGTTGCTACACAGTAATACCAATCGTCTTCCTTATCTACACCAGACCTATGCAACACCAATACCACACCTACGCCACACCAATAGTAAAGCTACACCACATTAACACCAGGCCAATACCACATCTACACCGCAACACCACACCCATACTACACCTACATCACCAAAACCACACTCTCACAACACCACACCATCACACAAAAACCACACTCACACGACACCACACCATCACTCCAACACCACACTCACACCACACCCACACCACACCATCATCATCACACCAACACCACAACCACATCCCACCAAAATCGAACCTAATACCTGTCTACACCACACCCAGCCATCATCATCATCACAAATATACCACATTTACACAACCACCATCACATCCACACCTCTACACCCTAACTGCACAATACTTATACCGTACATTTTCTCCATTCACCATATCAAGTCTTTACGTAACTCATCCTAACCTAACCTAATCATTTCTCCTAAGTGACGGTGTGATTTATCTGCTCTCTCTCTCTTTTCTTTCCGCCTCTCTTCCTCTATTTCTTAGCTTCTTTTCCGTCTCTTTCTCCCGTTTCTTTTTATTTCCTCCTTTCTCTTTCTTACATAATTATCTGCTTGTCTTCTCCCGTCTCTGTTCTTCTTCAATCTTTCTTCTTTTTCTTAGTTTCTTTTCTTCCTCTTTTCCCCGACTTTGTTTTCATTCTATCTCTATGGATTCGCTCCCTTGTTTCTCTTCTGCCTTTCATATCCTGTTACTCTCTTTCCCTTCCATCTCCCTCCTTCTTTATTCCCCTTCAGTGTCTGTTTCCCTTCCTTCTCTCTTCTTCTGTTTCCTTAGTTTCCCTTCCATTTCTCCCGTTTCTTTGCTTCCTCTCCGTATTTTATCTCCTGTTTCTCTGCCTCTCTTCCTTTTCTCTTCCTCTGTTTCTGTCTCTGCGTTAGTTTCTTTGTACACTTCCTTCTCTCTTACCCTAATTTCTTGTTGCCTTTCCTTCTCGCTTTCTGTGCTTCTTCTTCCTTTTCTCTTCTTGTGTTTCTTTGTTTTTTTTTCCTTCTCTCTTCCTGTTTCTTTGTCTTCATTCATTTTTCTTGTATTTCTTTTGCCTCCCTTCCTTCTCTGCTCATATGTTTTTCCTTTTCATCTTTTCTTTTTTCTTTAAGACTTACAATAGATATCTCGTTGCTTTTTTGTTTTCGTTCCTTCTCTGTTCAGGTTCCTTTGTTTCCTTCCTCTTGTCTTTCTCCCCCACTCCCCTCGTTTTTTCTTCTCTTTTCTCCTCTTTCCTCTCTCTCTTCTCAAGTGTCCTCTTCTCCTCTTACTCCTCCTTCCATTTTCCTCCCGACCCCTTTATCTTTCTCTTAACTTTCCACTAACTCTCCTCCTCACCTCCTCCTCTCCTCTCTCCTCCTCTTCTTTCAAGTCCTCTTCTTCTATCTTCTCCCCTCTCCTCCTCCTCTTCTTTTCTCCTTTCTCCTCTCCTCTCCTCTCCTGATTTCCTCTCTTATATCCTCTTCTCTCATTTCTTCTTATCGTCTCTCCTCTTCTCCTTTCTTCTCCTGTCCACCCTGCCAGTTACTCCCCCCTCCCCTCCCCTCCACTCCCCCCCTTTCATCCAAGAGTGAACCCAGGATGTGCAATTCCAGGCTCCCCCCACGCCCACCCCCCACCCTCACATCCACCCCACCCCTTAAACCCCCACCCCCCCACCCCAACCATCACCCCACCCCCCTCCACCTGAAATTGTTCCCTCAACTGACCTTTGGCTTAGTTTTAGTGCTCTCTCTCTCTCTCTCTCTCTCTCTCTCTCTCTCTGTTCTGTTTTCGTCTGTCTGTCTATCTATCTACAATACTCGTACATCTATCTGTCTATATCTGTCTGTCTGTCTATCTGTCACTATTTACGTATTCCATCTATCCCTATTTCTATGTACTGGTGTATCTCTTATCTCCATATTTCTATCTATATCTATCTGTGTCTATCAGTTCATTTTTGTATCTATATTATATGCATCTCTCTCTCTCTCTTCCTGTTCTCCTTGCCTCTTGTCTTCACATTTTCTTCTCTATACTTATCGCTCGTTAACTTGATTTCTCTCTCTCCATCCAGGTTCGTCCCTTGTGTGTGTGTGTGTGTGTGTGTGTGTGTGTGTGTGTGTGTGTGTGTGTGTGTGTGTGTGTGTGTGTGTGTGTGTGTGTGTGTGTGTGTGTGTGTGTGTGTGTGTGTGTGTGTGTGTGTGTGTGTGTGTGTGTGTGTGTGTGTGTGTGTGCATACCAGTATTTTGTGCTATCCTTGTAACTCCTGGGCGTAGTGGTGGCTCAGTGGTAAGAGGGATGGCCTGCTTATGGGAAGGACGCGAGTTCGATCCAGGGAGGAGGGTGAGGATTGGAATTTCGCTTTAAAAAAAAAAATAATAATAATGCTCTTCCAAATAACCCAGCGATTTAGTATGAAATAAATATGGACGGTGGGTATCAGCTCCCAAGTGGTGACATGTGAAGGTGTGTGGGACATATAAGGAGTGTTGGACCTCAGGGAAAGAAGTGTCTAGTCTGAAGTCGGAGTGGGGTATGTTTTTTGTCTATGTGTCTTGCCTCTGATACCTCCAAAGAGAATCATGTTTACCCCTGTTTTTCCTCTCCTCTCCTCTCTCCTTTTTTTTCTTCTCTACTCTCCTCTCCCCTATCCTTCTCACTTCCTTTCTTCTCTCCCTATCTCTTCTCTCTTTTCCTTCTCTCTTCTCTCCTTCCTCTTTTCCTCTCCTAGGCTAACTCTTTCTCCTCCTGGTCCTTCTATTTCCGGCGCCTCTGCTTAATATTCCCCCCTATTCCTTCACCCTCCCTCATCTCCCTCACCCCCCACTTCCCCCTCACCCCTCTTTTCCCTCTTATATTCTTTCCGCCTTCTTGTCTCCAAACTCTATTTTTACTTCTCAACTCTGGGTCATTTCCGCTCCTTTCTCTCTCTCTCTCTCTCTCTCTCTCTCTCTCTCACACACACACACACACACACACACACACAATTTTAGAGAGAGAGAGAGAGAGAGAGAGAGAGAGAGAGAGAGAGAGAGAGAGAGAAAGGGAGAGAGGGCACCAGTTGACCTTTCCTATTAATCAACACGCTGTGGTTTCCTCTTCAGCCAATCAGGTCACAAGCTATAATTGTCAAGCCCTTCTGTCGGTCGGTCGGTCGGTCAGTCGGTCATTTATTCCCTCCTTCCTTCCTTCATCTCTTCCTTCAACCATTCATTCATTCATTAAGTCAACTGTCATTCTGTCATATACCAAGTCAGTTCTTTAATATGGACGCCGTGATGGTGTGGACTTCCGTATATGTATGTATGTGTGTATGTGTATGTATGTATGTATGTATGTATGTATATGTGTGTGTATGTCAGCAAAATATCTCACTAATGTATGACTCAATCTTGATGAGACTTAACACACACACAAAAAAAAAATCTATTTCGGTTCCAATCTATCAAACCTCAAGCTTACAGATGGTGTCAAAAATATTTCAAAACTGTCCAAGTCAATCTGAATCAAACTTATAGATGGAGTATATTGTGTGTGAGGACGGGAAGAAATTATTGGATTTTAAAGAAAGGCTGATTTAAGGGAACAGGTGAGGGGCAGAGGTACAAGTCCAGGTGAGAGGTCGCCCTTGTTTCGCTGGTGCTAAGTTTGTTGTGTGTTTAGTGACTTTGTGATTCTGTGTGTTGGTTTTGTTAATTCGGAGCTTCGATTATCAGTTTTGTTGCTTAGGTGATTATTGTGTCCTTGGATGAGAGTGCTTCGTGTGATTATCGATCCTTCTATCTATGTCCATCTATTTACCTACCGGTATCTATAACCAGACAGATGCATAGATAAAGAGAGTTAGACAGACAGAGACAGAGAGATAGATGGACGGATAGACAGACAGACAGATAGACAGATAGACGAATAGATAGATAGACAGATAGATAGACAGATAGATAGACAGATAAATAGACAAATATATATGTAGAAAGAACATATACACACACAAAAATATGATCTTACAGAAAGAGAAAGAAATAACACGGAAAAACGAAATGTGAAGTGAAAATGAAAAAAAAAAGAAAGAAGGCGAGAAGAGAAGAAAATAAAGGATAAAAATAAAGAAATACAAAATCAGAAAAGTAAAGAAGAGAGAGAGAAAAAAATAGCTGAGGGAGAAAGAGAGAGAGCAGAGGGAAGCAGAGAAAGACTATATCCCGAAAAAGCCAAGCAATAAGGCTGAAGAGAAAGACTGAATAAGTGGTTAGAGAGAGAGACAGAGAAAGGGGAGAGTGTGAATACTGATGAGAGAGAGAGAGAGAGAGAGAGAGAGAGAGAGAGAGAGAGAGAGAGAGAGTGAGTTGGTGTTGGGGTGAGGGTAAAGGGAACGTAAAATGTGACGAAAGAAAAAAGAAGAGGGGAAGGAGAGGTGGGGAGGAAAGGGTACTTGAGGGGAGAGGAGGTGAGCTGAGGGGAGAGTGGAAGTGAGAAGGGAATTGAGGGGAAAAAGGAGGGAAATGAGGGGAAATGGAAATGAGGAAAAGAAGAAAAAAGAGGGGAAAGGTAAATAAGGGGAAAGGGAAATAGGGAAAAGAAGAAAAATGAGAGGAAAGGTAGGGAAATGAGGTGAAGGGAAATGAGGGGAAAAGGAAGGGGAATGAGGGGAAAGTGAAGGAAAATGTGGGGAAAATGAAAGGAAAAGAGGGGAAATGAAGGGAAACGAGGGAAAATGGAAAATGAGGGGAAGGGTAGGAAATGTGAAGGTACGGGGGGAGGACTGAAAGGGTAGAAGAGAGGGGATATTGGAAGGGAAATGAGGAAAGAGAGGGGAAATGAAAGCGAAGGGAAATGAGGAAAATGAGGGGAAATGAGGAAAGTGAGAGGAAATGCGGAAAATGAGGGGAAATGAAAACGAAGGGAAATGAGGAAAGTGAGGGGAAATGAGGAAAGTGAAAGGAAATGAGGAAAGTGGGGGGAAATGAAAATGAAGGGAAATGAGAAAAGTGAAAGGAATTGAGGAAAGTGGGGGGAAATGAAAATGAAGGGAAATGAGGAAAGTAAGGGGAAATGAAAGCGAAGGGAAATGAGGAAAGTGAGGTGAAATGAAAGCGAGAGGAAATGAGGAAAGTGAGGGGAAATGAGGATAGCGAAGGGAAATGAGGAAAGTGAGGGGAAATGAAAATGAAGGGAAATGAGGAAAGTGAGGGGACATGAGGGAAATGAGGGGAAATGAGGCAAATGGCGGGAAATTAGGAAAGTGAAGGGAAATGAGGAGAGTGACTGGAAATTAGAGGAAAATGAGCTGGAATGAGAGGAAAATGAAAGGACAGCAGGGAAAATGAGGGTAAAGCGGAGAGGAAGTGAGAAGAATATGAAGTGAAATGAGGGGAAATGGACGTGAAATGAGGGGAAGTGAAAGTGGAAATGAAGGGTAATGGAAGGTGAAATTTTGTAAAATGAAAATGAGGGGAAGGTGAGGGACACTGAGGGTAGGCGAGTGATGAGGGAAATGAGGGGAAAATGGAGATGACCGTAGAAAATGAAGTGAAATGAGGGGAAATGAGGGGAGAGTAGAGGTGAAATGAGGGAATGTTAAGTGAAATGGGAAGGAAATGAGGGGAAATGAGGGGAGACTGGAGGTGAAATGAGGGAATGTTAAGTGAAATAAGAAAATGAGGGGAAATGAGGGGAGAGTAGAGGTGAAATGAGGGAATGAAGTGAAATGAGAGGAAAGTGATGGGAAATGAGGAAAGAGTGGAGGTGAAATAAGGGAATGTGAAGTGAGATGAGGAGAAAATGAGGGGAAATGAGGCAATGAGATGTGAGGAGAGGGGAAAACGAAGGTGAATGAGGGGAGGAAGGAGATGACAGAGGTGAAAATGAAGTGCAGTAAGAGGAAAGTGAGGGGAAATGAGAAAGGTGAGGAAAATGAAGTAAAGTGAGAAATAAGGACAGACTGAAGATGACTGATGTGAAAATGAACTGAAATGAGGGGAAAATTAAGGAAAAAGACCGGAACGTGTGGGGGAAAATGAGGAAATATAAAGTGAAATGAGAGGAAAATGAGGGGAAATGAGGGGAAAATGAGGGGAAATGAGAAGAAAATGAGGGGAAATGAGGGGAAAATGAGGGGAAATGAGAGGAAAATGAGAGGAAAATGAGGGGAAATGATGGCACCAGGTAGCTCTTACTCTAGGTGACGCCAAGTGAGGGGAAAATAGAATGAAATTAGAACAGGGAAGGAAGAGCCTGAGGGGAATTGTAAGAGGGGAAACTACACAACGCGTAAACGATAGTGATAAAAACATATATATAAATTGTGGAAAATGATAAGAGACAAATTTAAGAGGAAGATTTACGTGTGAGAGGAAGAGGAAACTTAAAAAAAAATGTGGAAGCAGGAGTAGAGATAGATAGATAGATAGATAGATAGATAGATAGATAGATAGACAGACAGACAGATAGATAGATAGATAGATAGAAGAAATATAGACAGATGAAGAGATACACAGACAGATATAGATAAAGAGGGAGACAGGTAGACATAGATAGACTCAGATGAAGAGGGAAACAGGTGGATAGATTGACTGATAGACAGATAGATAGATAGACAGAGAAAGAGTGAGAGAGGGGGAAGGGAAATACAAAAGAGCAGCTCTGAACACAAAGTCAAAAGAAAGAGAGCAAAGAAGTGGCAGTAAAGAGAGAAAAAGAGGAAGAGAAAAAGGAAACAGAAATAACAGTAACGCCCCAGCCATCACCGTTACCTTGAGAGAGAGAGAGAGAGAGAGAGAGAGAGAGAGAGAAGAATCAACCATCAAATAGCAAATAAATTAAACTCTCTCTCTCTCTCTCTCTCTCTCTCTCTCTCCATCAATGAAATCACACACAAACCTGACCCTCAACCACAACACAAACACATGCATGAAAATAAACACACTCGAAAAACACAACAGCATCAATAAAACACACAACACACACGCAAAACCCCAGACAGAAGGAAAACAAACATAAAAGACACACACACACACCAAACTCAAACTCAAACTCAAAAACTGATGACGTGAGGGCAAAAATTCGCAACAAAAAAACACATGCGTATAGAGCCGACAGAGAGAGAGAGAGAGAGAGAGAGGAAAACATTAGGGGAAAAAGTCTCCCTCTCTCTACCGAAACTGGCAGGAAAAGGTAAGAAGGAATACCATACCGCATAGAGAAGCTATTATAGAAATTTATGGGCGAGAACAAAAGAAAATTATATGTACATTACTCATACTCTAAAAAATGATGAATATTTTGTTTTTGGTCTGACGGCTCCTAAGTCTCTCCTTACTCTTCTAATGTCTGTTTTTATGTCATGTATTATCTTCGTCATTTGTCTCTGAACTTTCACTTAAAATTATATATACTTTAAGATAACCCAAACTTTACCACTTATATTTACATGAGTGACTATAGCGAGATGAATTTCCAGAATTACGCTTGTTGTCTTATTATTAACACTACTAATGAAAGCCTATGGAATATTTGCTTTGTTACTACCACCTGTGCACTTCTCTAGGCCCAAGTTCTTACCTGCTTGATCCACTAACTCCATTTCACAGTCAGCAAGGGCGATTTCAGCTCTTAACGCGTATTTCGTACCTGTTTACTCCCGCATAACAGTATCATTAAATATTATGTCAGCTTTCGGAGCAGTGAAAAAATTGGATGAAGTCCTCTTAAGTATATCTCTTTTTAATAATGTCTTTATAACCATTTCAACTTTGATCCTCTCTGCAAATTTAATGATACAACTAAATATTACTTGAATTTTAATAAGTGAAATGATTGGGTGAAATCCCCCGTAAGTATATTTGTGTTTTTTAGTGTCCTTTTAACTCCTCCAACTTTAATGGTCTCTGAAAATTCAATGATACTGCTTTTAACACCAAGCTCAAGGCCATTTACGTAAATTATAAATATTAATGAGCCAAGTGCGGGACCTTGAGGCACGCCACTTGATGTTACGTTGCAATCAGATTTTACCCCAATCGTACTCCTCATTTTCTGTTTAATATGAGAGGGAGGAAAAGGGTGTAAAGAGAAGAGAGAAAGAACTGAGAATGAAGGAGGAAATGGGGTAAAAAGAGAGATGGGGTAAAATGAGGGAAGGGGTAAAAAGAGAGAAGAGGTCGAAAAAGAGAAGGGGTAAAAAGAGAGAAGAGGGTAAAAAGGGAGAAGGGGGTAAAAAGAGAGAAGGGGTAAAAGGAGAGAGGGGGTAAAAAGAGAGAAGGAGTTGAAAAAGTGAAGGGGTAAAAAGAGAGAAGGGGTTGAAAAAGAGAAGGGGTAAAAAGAGGGGAGGAGTAAAAAGAGAAGGGATAAAAAGAGAGAAGGGGTAAAAAGAGACAGGGGGTAAAAAGAGAGAGGGGATAAAAAGAGAGAAGGGATTAAAAGAGAGAAGGGGTAAAAAGAGAGAAAGGGTAAAGAGAGAGAAGAGGGTAAAAAAGAGATAAGGGGTTGGAAAAGAGAAGGGGTAAAAAGAGGAAAGAGGGTAAAAAAGAGAGAAGGGGTTGAAAGAAAGAAGGGGTAAAAAGAGAGAAGGGGTAAAAAGAGAGAAGGGGTAAAAAGAGGGCAGGACGGGGACGAAGAATTGGATTAGAGTAAATATTGGATAAAAGAAACTGAGAGGAAGGGGAGCAACGATATAATTAAGTCCAGGAGAGAGAGAGAGAGAGAGAGAGAGAGAGAGAGAGAGAGAGAGAGAGAGAGAGAGAGAGAGACAGGAGGAGGAGGAAATGGAACAGAAAGGGAGGAAAGAGAGGAGAGGAAAAAAGAAAAGAGAGGACAGGAGGATGGGAAGAAATAAGTGTGAGAAAGGAGGGATGAAGATAATGATGCTGCCGCTGATGATGATGATGATGATGATGATAATAATGATAATAATGATGATGATGGACGTGACATATCAATCACAGTTATTAGTGTAAGACTGATAATATTACCGAGAGAGAGAGAGAGAGAGAGAGAGAGAGAGAGAGAGAGAGAGAGAGAGAATGAGGGATGAGGACCAGAATGGAATATTCATGAAGACAAAATCGAATTATATAATCTCCTTTAACTACACAACAAAACAGATCCTATACCCTAATTCCACTTCTAAAAGGCTCTGATCCCTTTCCATGCCTGTCAAACTGTATCAAAATCTCTCTCTGTAACCTCAACCTTTTGCATGTATGTAATTCTAAGCTGCTCTCCATCAGTAATTTCTAACTCTGTCTCTGTAATTTTAAGGGCTTCTGTAGCCGTAATTCCAATAACTTCTATATCTGTAACTTTAAACTGTCTCTATAAATCCAAACTCCTCTATAACTACAACACCAAACTCATTCCATATAATTTCAGATTCTCGTATAGGCTAACTATATTTTCAAACTGTCTCTATAAACTGACGCTCATTTTTTTGCTGTGATCTCAAACTTTATAACATCAAACCTTCACATAATTTCTAACTTCTGCGCTATAACCAAAAGCAAGTGCCTCGCTGCCCTATCAGTCCGGTTATCAGCAAAACCAAAGGGAACAATTAGGGGTCAGAATATCCCTTTATAAAATTCTAATTGACATGAAACTGAAACGGGTCCATCTGTGGCCCAGTTGCATCCATCCTGCCAAGTGTCATCGAAATCCTGTGTCTAGTTTCGGCACACACACACACACACACACACACACACACACACACACACACACACACACACACACCACACACACACACACACACACACACACACACACACACACACACACACACACACACACACACAGGATTATAGTATAGTTGATATCAAACTGTCTCTATTAAAACTCTTATAGCTGTAAAATCTAACTGTCTTTACACATTCACACTTCCCTATAATCTCAAACTCTCTCCACAACTTCAAATTTCTCCATGTCTAATTCCAAACTCGATTTCTATACATAACGTCAGATTTTTTTGTAATTCTGTAACTTCAAAATATTCCCTAACTTGTAGCTCCAAAAATGATGTTCATCTCCATATGTTCATCTCCATAACATGTTCATTTCCATAACAAAATAACATACGACTCTGTGGAAGTTCTTGTGTGAAATCTGGTTTAACTTCAGTGACAGGCAGTGAGGGAGGAAAGTGAAGGAAAGTGAGGGAGAGGGTGGGAGAGAAGGAGAAGGAAAGGGAGAAGGAAAGGGAGAGGGGAGAGGAGAGGAGAGGAGAGAAGGAGAAGGGAAGGTAGAGTGAGGGAGAGAAAAGAAGGAAAGGACAAGGAGGGAGAGAAGAGAAGGACAAGGAAAGGGAGAGAAAATAAGAGAAGAGAAAGAGAAGGAAAGGTAGAGAGAGAGAGAGAGAGAGAGAAGAAAAGGAAAGGGAGGGGGGGGAGGGAGAAGAGAAGGAGAAGGAAAGGAAGAGAGGGAGGGAGAGAAGAGAGGGAGATGGAAAGGGGTAGGGAGTGAGAGAAGAGAAAGAGATGGAAAGGACAGAGAGGGAGAGAAAGAAATGGAGAGGGAAGGAGAGAAGTGATAATGGAATGGTAGAGGCAGAGAGAGAAGAAAAGGAGAAGGAAAGGGAGAGGGAGGAAGCGAAGAGAAGGAAAGGCAAAGGAGGGAGAGAAGAAGAGAAGGAATGGGAGAGGAAGGTTGAGAAGAAATGGAGAAGGAAAGGGAGAGGGAGGGAGTGAAGAGAAAGAGAATGAAAGGGAAAGGGAGGGAGAGAAGAGAAAGAAAATGAAAGGGAGAAGGAGGGAGAGAAGAGAAGGAGAAGGAAAGGGAGAGGGAGGGAGAGAAAAGAAAGAGTAGGAAAGGGAGAGGAAGGGAGAGAAGAGAAAGAGTAGGAAAGGGAGAGAGAGGGAGGAAAAGAAAAGAAGGAAAGGGAGAGGGAAGAGAGAAGGAAAGTAAAGGGTGAGGAAGAAGGGGAAAAGGTGAAGGATGACATGAAAGAGAGGGTAAGGTAAAGAAATGAGAGAGAGAGGGGAAAGGTAAGAGTGAGAGTTGGAGGAAAAAGGAGGATGAGAAAAGAAAAGGAAGGGCGAGGGAGGGAGAGAAGGAGAAAGAATTATTAATGGGAGGCAGGGAAAGAGGGATAAAAGGAAGAAAAAAGCGAGGGAAAAGAGATAATTAGAAAGAAGAGAACGGGGGAAACGAGCAAGGAATAAAGACAAAGAAAGAGAAAGAAAGAAAGGAGGGAGGAATGAGCTAAAGAGGAGAAAGAAAGAAAGAAAGAGAGGAGGGAGGGAGGGAGGAATGAGCTAAAGGAGAAAAAGAAAGAAAGTGAGAAAAGGAAGGAAGGAGTGAGGGAAGGAGGGTAAGGAGAGAGTTAATTAGTCTGTGAAAAGAGGCAAAGGCATCTTAAGTTAGAGGAAGGACGCTGGAGACAATACGAAGCCCTGAGGGTGAGGCGGAAGGAGTGAGAGGCAGAACACGGGCAGGCATTAGAGAGAGAGAGAGAGAGAGAAGCTGACCAGGGTGAATGAAACGGGGGAGGGTTGGTAGTGAGAGAGAGAGCAAGGCAGGGGATGAGAGGGGGGGGGAGGCAAGGGTTATGAGAGAGAACTGGGTAAGGGGTGGGGGGGACCTAAGGGGAGGGGGAAACTGGGTGTACGGGGGTGGGGGGAGTCAGTGGATGGGGAGGGGGAGAAACTGGGTGCGAGGGAAGGGAAGTAATGAATTAGGGGGAAGGGGAGAGGCGGATGGGAAAGGGGGAAGGGGAGAGGAGGATGGGAAAGGGGGAAGAGGGGAGAACTGGAGGGAGGAGAAGGGAAGCAGGAGAGAGGTGGAAGGGGGGAGGGGAGAGGGGAGGGCCTGGGTCAATAGAGCAGGGAGGGGCGGCGCCAGCTGATCACCTCTTGGGGGGGGAAAGAAGGGGTACGACGGAGGAAGAGGGGGTGGGGGAGGAAGAGGGGGAGGGGGAGGAAGAGGAGGAGGGGGAGGAAGAGGGAGATGGGGGAGGAAGATGGAGAGGGGGAGGAAGAGGGGGATGGAGAGTGGAAGGAAGAGGGAGATGGGGAGGAGGAGGAAGAGGGAGATGGGGAGGAGGAGGAAGAGGGAGATGGGGAGGGGGAGGCAGAGGGAGATGGGGGAGGGGGAGGAAGAGAGAGATGGGGAGGGGGAAGAAAAGGATGATGGGGGAGGGGGAGGAATAGGGAAATGGGGAAGGAGGGGGGAGATAGAGGAGAAAGGGATGTGGGAGGAGGAGAAGGGGAAAGAAGGAAAACAGAGTAGAGGAGAAAGAAGAGAGGAAGGAAGGGGAGGAGAAGCGAGAAAGGCAGAGTGGGCAAGAGGGGGAAAGGAAGAGGACGAGGGGGGAAGGAAGAGGAGAAGGGTGGGGGGGAGGGAGGAAGAGGAGGAGGAGCAAAAGAAAAGAAGAGAGGAGAAAATAAGATGAAAAAGGAGACGAGATGTGAGGAGGAAAAATGAGAGGAGAAAAAAAGAAGAGAAAAACAGAAGAGAATGGAGAGAAGAGGAGAGGGGAGGAAAGGGAAGAAGTGAAGAGAAGAGAACAGAACAGAAGACGAGAGAAAGGAGAAGGAAGGAGAGAGAAGAGGAGAGAAGAGAAAAGAAAGGAGAAAAACGAGAAAAAGGAAAGTAGAATTCTTTGTCCATGAAAAAGATGAAGGCAAGAGAATAAGGGAATGAGGACAATGAAGACGTGGAGATGCAAAGGCAGGATAAATATGCGAGAGAGACTTGAAAGTGAGTCAGGAGAGAGTTAAGGTGATGTATATGCAGAGAGGGAGAAAGGAGAAGGCTTACGAGAGAGAGAGAGAGAGAGAGAGAGAGAGAGAGAGAGAGAGAGAGGAATGAATAAATGAAAAAATATACAAGGAGGAGGAGGAGGAAGAGGAAGAGAAGTTGAAAATACAGTAACGAGAGGAAAAAGAATTAAGAGAGACTAAAATAAAGCAAAGTCATGAAGGAAATACAATGATATAAAAAAAAAAAAAACAGTAAACAGGCTCCCCAAAATATATCCAGCAAAACACATATATCCATAAAAATTAATAATATATCCCAAGTTTATATAAATTTTCTGGTAAAACATTAAAAATTCTGGAGCGGTGAGCAATGAATTTCGAAACTCAATGGGGCGGTATACGGAATCAGACAAACTTTCCGGAATAGTTTATGCGTGTTTCAGAAATATTTAGCTGAAAACTGGAGCGGTGTTATTGTCAGCAGCTGTGAGATTGGAAGACTGACTGACCGACTGACTGACCGATTAACTTACTGACTGACTGACTGATTGATTGATGGATAGACTGACTGACTGACTGACTGACTGATTGATTGATGGATAGACTGACTGACTGATTGATTGATGGATAGACTGACTGACTAACTGACTGATTGTTGGGTTGACTGACTGACTGATTGAGTGACTGACTGACTGACTGATTAATTGACTGAAACAGAACTAGCGACGCAACTACTTAAGCCATACGCCGCTGAACACCAGATTAAAACAAAAAGCATAAAAACACAGAACAGTAAATAAAATAAAACAGAAATAAAGCACAAAATAAACAATGGACAAAAGACAAGCACAAAAAATAAACAGTAAAAAATAAAAACATTACATCTTATCGTCACCTGGGCATAACCAATGACACTTGACTGCTCTATGGAGACTTTTTTCTTACCTTGAAAACGCTGGCTTCGAGGATTCCCAATGCAGTCATGAGGTGATGCAAGGTGGGGCGAAGGTGATGCACGTAGAGGCAGTGCACGTGCACGTAGAGGTGATGCACGTAGAGGTGATGCACGAAGAGGTAGTAGACGCAGAGGTGATCCACGTTTACGTAATGCATGTTTAGGTAGTGCACGTTTAGGTGATGCACGGAGAGGTAACGCACGGAGAGGTGAAGCACGCAGACTATATTGCTCACACCGAGTTGGAGGGGAAATATTTATAAAGAATTTTAACTTACAGGATAAACAAGGCTTCTTATCAATTAACTTTTATCACAGACGATTTTATCTTGTCTCTTCAGTATTCACTCTGTTTTCTCTCATTGTCCCTTTAATATTAACTCTGATTTCACTGCCAAGTGCTTCGTAGTTGCATAAGAGAAGGCAAGCTTAATCTTATACACAAATAAAGCTTAAGGGAGTTTATAAATACGGGTCCAGATCTCGACGAACATGGGAGTAATGTTCGTTTCTGTTCAAGCAACTGTCCTTGGTCCACTTCGTCATCACTATACAATCCAACGTCTTCAAGGAATCTTCCAGTAATCCATCCAGCTGCACGATCTATTTCTGTGTGGATGAAATAAGGTGGAATTATTAACCAAACCTCTGTGAACTAATACCAATACACCAGTCCTGTATGAGACAGCCCTAGCATGTATTCAATATGGACGGTGGGTGTTAGCGCCGAAGTGGTGACATGTAGAGGTGTATAGTATGTAGGAGGACTGCTGGGCCTTGATAGCAAGCTGTGAAGCCTATGCCCAGAGTCGGACACACACAAAAAAATAAATAAATAAAAAAAGAACTAGAAGGGAAGCAAAACAACCCTGTCCAAAGTAATTCGGAGTGAATAACTTCTCTCTCTCTCTCTCTCTCTCTCTCTCTCTTCTTGGGTTTAAAATGGAAAATAAACCAGTTAAGGTGCTACGATATCCCTAAGGCCAACTAGAAATATGACGTAAGATGTGGACTAATGGATACGAGTTTCGGAGATTCATTAGTTTACATGTACACTAGGTTTCGTAGGCTTCATCATTTTACCCACACTCAGTTACAGAAAACTGGCATAAGATAGGAAAGGAAACTTAAAAAAAAAAAAGTATAGAAAAACAATTGATTAATGTACAATAATTATCGGAAAGCGAGCCTTTTGCGTGTACTGGCCAATTACTTTTAAACGGTATGCTATTTTGATATTTTTTTTTACGCCAATCAGTGCGCTTTCTAACAGCAATTAATTACCACTATAAGACTCCTATAACTCACTCTCAGTTGAAAGAAAGCATCTGACGTTAAGTGGAATAAACCAGGAGAGAAAGTACCTCCACGAGATGAGAAATCGTGGAGAAGGCTGGCACACGTGATGCTGCACAACACACTGCCTGTTTCTAGCGGAAGGCTGAGGCGTGGTGCTTCGATACAGCGGGTGGCTGGGGGCGAGGCGCTTCGATACGGCCGGTGAACTGACCACTCGACACACTTATGAACCATCGAAGAATTGAGCACAGACATGGAAAATTTGTTTATTAGGGAAATACAGCAGTTTTGGCCACATTTGGAAGCTCTTCAGATGTCTTCCCAATAACCAACGTTTTCAAGAATGTGATGATTCATTTACGAAACAACTTTTTCACGAGATTCGTCAAGAGTCAGAGCTCAGATTAACTCACAATCCAAGTCTGTTTTAAGTCTGTTCTAGCTTTGCACCCTTGATATATTTTATTTTTTAATTATTATTATTTTTTGTGTGTGTCCGACTCTGAGCGTAGGCTTCACAGCTCGCTCCCGTGGCCCAGTAGTCCTCCTACATACCATACGCCTCTACATGTCACCACTTCGGTGCTAACACCGACAGTCCATATTGAATACATGCTAGGGCTGCCTCATACTGGACTAGTGTGTTGGTATTATACTCACTTGACCGTAATAGCGGCATTTGAGTTCTCATTAGTATTCACCGCATGCCCTCAAAATATAAATTACGCCATTACTGAAAGGCTAGATATGCTGCGCTACTGACCCACATCCTGAAACGAGTCACTGAAGCCTGTAACCGTGGAAACCGAGCTGATTCAGAGAGTCATAAATACGAAGCCTCGGATCATGTAGCCAGTCGTGCGTCTCAATCAGTAATGGACCGAAGGGAAGGGACTTATCTCTCCCTCTGTCTCTCTCCAATCTCCATTCAGATGTTCTAAGAGACTCTCCAGATTGAGGACGGAATAAGTGGTTTGGGGGGCTTCGTAGCACCTCTTCCTTAGCGATTTATTTAGCATATTAAGCTTTAACATTTTCTTGTATTCCGTCTGTATCGCTTCTTCGTGGCCATGGATTATCTTAGAGAGAGAGAGAGAGAGAGAGAGAGAGAGAGAGAATGATCATATATTTCCTAAACTCTTTCTGCTCAGGGTTGTGTGTGTGTGTGTGTGTGTGTGTGTGTGTGTGTGTGTGTGTGTGTGTGTGTGTGTGTGTGTGTGTGTGTGTGTGTGTGTGTGTGTGTGTGTTTTAGTCTCGAGACCTTTCGTAATGCAGGAACTAGAAATAAAGCTCCAGCAACCCCTTCACACTGAGGATACACTTCTTCACGTCAATCTCGTTACCTCCAGACGATTTCATTCAGCATCAAGAAAGACCCCTCGTACTGAAGGGGTTAATGATGGCTGTCTCTAAGGCCTGTCAGGTAAAGAGGTTCCCTAACAACTCTCCCTTAGCGATTTATTTTTTTGTAAGACTGTTAATATCCTTTTTATTCGTTAATCCTGCCGAGTATGACCATATTGGAAGGATTTACGTGGCACAGACGAGGACAGGTGTAATAAGGATAATAAATAGCCTAGGAAAAGGTGTTAGGGAGCCGCGCCTCTCCCGACGTCTTTCTTATGCCCTATTCTCGCTCTCTCCAGACGATTCTATTCAGCTGTGGAGAGACATGTCGAGTGCATTTAATACACAGATTAACCCCTCCAAATGATGGTGATTTTTTTTTTGCAGTATCTTCTAGCTACCTCCAGACGATTTTTTCCAGCTGGGATAAGGAGGCTCCCAAACACCTTTCCCTAACCGATTTATTTTGCTTATTACACCTTATTACCCCTTTCCATGTTTCATAAATCCATCCAATATCGCCATACTCTGCATAACTAATATACAAAAGGATAGTGCCCGGCCATATCCAAAAAATAAATCGCTGAGGAAGAGGTGCTTGGAGGTTACAGGTCTATAAATCAAACCCCTCCATATAGAAATCTCTCTCCCAAGCTGAAAAAAATCGTCTGAAAGTAAAACGATATCGATAAACAGATAGATAGGTAGGTAGGTAGGTAGGTAGGTAGAGAGAGAGAGAGAGAGAGAGAGAGAGAGAGAGAGAGTGTGGAAGCTGTCAAACTCAAAAATAGTTACCAAATTCTCAATATCTTCTTTTAATCCGCAATACTGCCTTTAAATCCGCAATATTCTCTTAAAATCCGCAATAAATCCTCAATACTGTTTTCAAAGCCACAATATTCTTCTCGTGCCTTTTATAGATTCGCAGGATTGTTTTCAGATATTGTTTTCAGATCCGCAATACCGTGTTCCAATCCATAAGAGATGCTTAAAATACGGACTGAGAATAAGAGCTGAGAATAAGGGTTGAGAATAGCGGGTGAGAATAAGAGCTGAGAATAGCGGGTGAGAATAAGAGCTGTGAAAAACAATTGTAAATAAGAGCTGAAAATATGAGTTGGGAATAAGAGCTGAGAATAACAAGTGAGAACAAGAGCTGAGAAAAACAAGAGAGAATAAGAGCTGAGAATATGAGTTGCGAATAAGAGCTGAGAATATGAGCTGGGAATAAGACCCGAAAATATGAGTTGGGAATAAGAGCTGAAAATATGAGCTGGAAATAAGAGCTGAGAATATACGCTGGGAACAGGAGCTGAGACTATGAGCTCGGAAAAAGAGCTGAGACTAAGAGCTGAGAATAAGAGTGAAGAATAAGTGATGATAAGAGCTGAGATTAAGAGCTGTGAAAAAGTGATGAGAAGAGTTGAGACTAAGAGTTGAGAGTCGAGAATAAGAGCTAAGAATAAGTGACAGAAATAAGAGTTGTGAACAAGTGCTGACATGAACTACCAAAAATAAGAACTGAGAATAAGAGGTGAGAATAAGAGCTGGAAAGAGCTAAGGATAATAGTTGAGAGTAAAATAAGAGGTGAAAAAATCCGACGAAAGGTGAGAATAGGAGAATAAGAGCTAAGAATAAGAGACGACAATAAGAGCTGAGAATATGAGCTGAGAATAAGAGACGAGAATAAGAGTTGAAGAGCTGAGAATAAGAGTTAAAAATATGCTGGGAATAAGAGACGAGAATAACGTCAGAAGAGCTGAGAATAAGAGTTAAGAATATGCCGAGAATAAGAGACGAGAATAAGAGCAGAAGAGCTGAGAATAAGAGTTGAGAATAAGCTAAGAATATGAGAGTAAGAGTTGAGAATAAGCTGAGAACATGGGAGTAAGAGCTGAGAATATGAGCTGAGAATAAGCGTGCGAGAGATATGAAAATGTGAGGGTGAATAACTACGCCTGAGGGAGAGGTGGAAGGGATTTATCAGAAGAAAGATATGAATACGAGAGAGGAAAGACGCGGCGAGGGGAGAGGAGGGATGGAGAAGGGAGGGTAAAGGGGAGGGAGAGGTTTGAGAGGGGCGATGAAGGAGGGAGGGTAAAGGGGAGGGAGAGGTTTGAGAGGGGCGATGGAGAGGGAGAAAGGAGGGGGGACGGGGGAGGGAGGGAGGAGAGATGGAGGAACGGAGAGGGAAGATGAGGGATGAAGGAGAATGGTGGGGGATGGAGGGAGAGGGTGGAGAGAGGGGACGGAAGGGGAGAATGAAGAAGGGGGGGATGGAGGGGGAGGCTGGAGAGAGGGAGGGAATGGAAGGGGAGGGTACAGAGAAGGAATGAAAGTGGAGGGATGAGGATGGCGAAGTGGGAAGAGACGAAATGGGTAAAGGGAGGGTTGAAGGGAGAGGATGGAGGGATAGAGAGCAGGGAGACGGAGAGATAGAAAGAGAAGAGAGTGAAGAGAGAAGTGAAGAGAAGAGACAGATGGGGGGGAAGACAGAAAAAAAAGAGAAGGTAGAGAGACAGAGAGAAGAATGAGAGGCGAGAGAGAGAGGAGTAACAAAGAGGGTAGAGAAAACTGGAAAGGACATGAATGAAGTGACAGAAAAGAGCAAAGAAGCGAGAAAAGAGGTTGGAGAGAGAAAAGAGAGTGAAAAAGAGGAGGAGGAGGAGAAGGAGGAGGGGAAACGAGAGAGTAAAAATTATTGGAGAGGCAGGAAGGTGGATGTCAATGAAGAATGAGAAAAGGAGAGGAAAAGGAAGGAGAGAGACGGATGGAAAGAGAGAGAGAAGAGGGTGAAATGGGAGACAAAGTGTAGATGGAAGGAGAAAAGGTAGAAGGAGAGCTAGGAGGGTGAAGGAAAAAGAAAGGGGAAGGATGAATGGAAGCAGAAAGGTGAGCTGAGAGAAAGAATGAAGGAAGAGAAAAGGATGAATGAGGAGAGAGAGAGAGAGAGAGAGAGAGAGAGAGAGAAACAAGGGTAAAATATTAAGACTGATGCCAGGAGGAAGATAGTGAAGGTCTGAGAGATACGGAAAATAAATTCGACAGGAGAGACGCATTGGACCACGAATATTGTCAGAAGGAAAAAGATAAATTGGGTGAACAGTGAAAATAAATACATGGCTAATAATAAACATGCAGAAAGAATAGAAAGTAAAGGTTTGAAGGGAAACAGAAAACCATCATCATCATCATCAAGCCACCACGACCAACATACCCATCATCACATCATCATCATCATCATCATCATCACGATCATCACCACCACCACCACTACCACCACCACCACCACCATCATCATCATCATCACCATCATCATCATCATCATCATCATCCCTACTACCATGGAAGCGGATGGACGAAGGAACGAGGCATTACATAAAACAGGAGAATCATTAACCCTTTCAGCCGAAGCCCTTAACTCTTTTGCTACCAGGGCCTCTCCTAAGCTGAGTAAAATCGTCTGGTAGCAGCAATAATAAAGGAGAAATAATTTGCAGTCAGGGGATAAATGAATAAATAATAAACGAGGATAATAAAAGAAAATGCTGAGAAGTAAATTGCAGTGAGGTAAAAAGTAGTTCAAAAAAAGTTAATATATTTCAAAGGTGGTTTAAAAGAGAGAAAATAATAGCAATGTATATGGGTGTATGTAATGTATGGATGGATGTTATGTACGTATGTAGTATGTATGTATGTATGTACGAATCCATGTACGTCCTGTAGCGACCACACGCGTGACAAGGCTGGGCAGCTTATACTGGTAAGGAGAACAGAAATGGAAACTATTTTGAAAGGTTTATGCTGGAAAAAAATAATAGGAATAAGCTATTGTTGTTGCTGCTGTTATTAAGGCTTTTATTATTATTATTATTATTATTATTATTATTATTATTGTTGTTGTTGTTGATGATGTTGTTGTTGCTGTTGTTTTATTATTGCTGTTACCCCCGGCTTTTATATACGTGAACTCGGTGGACTATAGGAAGCCGGCCACTTCAGTCGGGCGCTCCCGGGTATCTTTTGTTGATGTTCTGTGAGAGGAGTAGGCATGAGGTGAAGGGAGGAAAATAATGGAGACGACTGCGAAAAAGAGAGAGGCTATTTCGGGAGAAGAGTGACAGCCGGGGGGACGGAAAGGAGTTATCGAGGAAGAAGACGAAGGTGTACGTCTGAGTGAGGGACAGCGCCAGGGAAAGAGACAGGGGGAGGGAAGGACAGGGAGAGACAGGGAGGTGAAGCAGGAACAGGGGCAGGGGCAGGGGCAGGAAGGGATGAGGGATAGGGGGCAGGGGAGCTGGAGACAGGGAGAGGGTGAGGGAGGGACAGAGATAAAGAAGGGGCAGGGGGGAGGGTGCGGGAGGGGGAAAGGAGAAAGGGAGATAGGGAAGGGAAGAACAGGGACATTGGGAGGGAGATGCAGGGGAACGGAAGGGAGAGAGAGAGAGAGAGAGAGAGGGGGGGGGAGAATGTGGATGGGTTGGGGGGAGAATGTGGATGGGATAGGGGGAGGGAGGGACAGGGAGAGATGAGGAGCAGGGGGAGTGAAAAGGGAACTGGGGAAGGGAGGGACAGGGGGAGTGATGACAGGGGAATGAGGGATAGGGGGGTATGAGAAGGACAGGAGAAGAGAGAAACAGATACGTGTGAGGGACAGGGTGAGGGGGTGAAGGACAGGGTGAGGGGGTGAAGGACAGGGTGAGGGGGTGAGAGATACAGTGAGATGAAGGAGAGACAGGGTGAGGAACTGCAAATTATTCCTGCCATTGCGAGACACCTTAAGAGAAGTTTGGGGAATGAGGAGGGCGAGATGTGGCACCGCAGAGAGGAAAGACGCCTCCTTCTTGCATGTGTATTGCGTTGTTATTTATTCTTAGTTCCTGGTATCGCATTTATAGAGGAAGATAACCATTTTTTTTACGATACACAAACCTCCATGGAACTATTAGTAAAGATGATTTTGTTTTTCAGAACTTGTACCTTCCTTAAATACTCTATTTTGATGGTGAAGTGCTTGGTGACATGGACAAGCAATTTTATACACAATTTCGGCTGACAATGGTTAAGAATTACAACCTTGAATACCATCGACAGCGGTGTTTGAATGACGTTCGGCATTCACCCCATTCAATCTCTCTGCCCACCGGATTACAGAAAATAAATAGAGGAATTATTATAGTCATCCTTTGCAACATTCTCAAATCTGTTGCAACGTTCTTACTAACCCAAGGACGAAGGGATTTAATACTGAAGATATGTCAAAGGAAGGTAAGCTGTTTATTTATTCATTTATTTTATTTTATTTGCCTTCTTAGAACCTTCAAATCTACTGGCACATTTTTCTAGTTATTTCTTCCCACCATCAGACAATTATTTAACTTAAAAAAAAAAAAATGAGGAGTGAAGAAGTAAGATAGTTTCCATCAACTCTTTCACAGCCTCATTTCTCGCCCTAAGCTGAATAAAATCGTCTCGAGTTAGGAGTATGATAAAAAAAAATAAGCCATCGGATTGAAGAAGTTAAATAATACCAGGTTAGGTAAGGTTAGATCAGACTAGGTAACAGGTTAGGTTAAGGTATGGGTGGATTTGGGTAGGTTAAGGTAAGTTTGGGTTAGTTAGGTTAGGTTAGGGTAAGAGAAGTCAAATTAGATTAAGGTAAGTTGGAGACCGGATTAGGTACGTTTCCCCTGCCTTCACCCTTTTCCATCCCTCTCTTCCTTCCTCCTCTCTTTCTCATTCCTCAAGCGGCTTTCCTCATCTCAAATTCCACCCTCCTTCATCCTCACCTCGTCTCAAAGGGTCAGAGGTCACAGGGGGAGAGCGTGACCTGACTGGGCGGCCGTGTTTTTGCTCGTCTGAGGTTTGAGCCCCCGAAGGATCAAAAAGTTACCGCGGAACAATTCCAAAGTTTCCCCTGCACCTAATTCGACGATGAGGAGAAAACGAAGTTGCGTGGAAAGAAAACGGAGTGATGCTACTGTATGAAAAGATAAATTTTAGTGTAGTTGACAAAATTATTAGACAAATGCTTGGGTGTAGATGACGAAATTAGCAAATAGGGTGAGTGTAGGTGATGTAAATAGCAGAAAAGGCTGAGTGCAGCGGACAAAATTAGCTGGGAATGCTAGAGGTAGATGACGAACTAGCGGAGAAGGCTGAATGCGTATGACAAAAATTGGCGTAAAGGTCTGAGCGTAGGTGACGAACTTAGCACAATACGGCGAGAGCAGCTTACGAAATTAGCAAAAATACTGAGTGCACCTTACGAAAATGGCAGAATAGGGTGACAGGAGCGAAATGTGGTGAGAGCAGATGACAAAATTAGCAGAGAAGGTTGTGTGTGTAAACGAAACTAGCAGAAAAGTTTGAACAAGCCAAAAATGCTGAGTGTTGTTGAGGTATTAAGCAGGAATGGAGGAATGTAGCTGAGTAAAACAGTGGAAAAGGGAGAGTTTGGCTGAAGAAATTTGCAAAACAGACGAACGTAGCTGAGGAATTTAAAAAAAAAAACGCTTGTGTGTAGTGACGAAATTAGGAAAAAGAGTTGAATTTAGGTGACAACATAAGCAGACAAGGTTGGCTGTAACTGACGAGATTAGTGGAGAAGTTTTGATGCGACTGACGAAGTTTGTAGACGATGAAAATTGCAAGAAAGTCGATTGTACCTGAAGAAAATTGAAGAAACCTAACAAAACCATCATCATCATCATCATCATCCGGACCTCCTTTCCCATCCTAGTGCAGGGTGAGGAGTAGCAGCTTCCAGATAGCCAAAGTTTGTCCAATACAATGGGCCACGCTTCCGTTCACTCATCATTCAAGCCCACGGAATCCTGGCTCCATCTAACAGCCCAAAAGGTTTCCATCAAGTACTGAGCTTCACAGATACCTATCCGATCGAGTCAATCCGAACGCTGTCACGTTAAAAAAGGGTGCCAAATCCCTGGTCATACGCTTCTCCGCACAAAATTCATCCATCCAGCTCGATCTCTTGTCAGTCGTCTAGCCTCACCAACTTCCATACCTCTCTTCCTCACACAGTCAATCACCATATCTCTCCACCTTCTCCTTGGCCTATCTCGCCTCCTCCCTCCTTCAAATTCGCTCAGATATACTTATTTTTTTTTCATCACTCTATTGTTATCCATTCTCGCCACATGATTATACCATCTCTGTACATGCACTTCGATTCTGGTGTTCACGGACTTCCTCACTCCGCATCTTTCACGAATCATATTATTCCGTATCTTATCCACTCTCTGTACACCACATACATTCCTCAGCAGTTCGATCTCTACTGCTCTTTCTCCTGACTTTTCATTTTCATGCCACACCATAGTCTCATATCCATATGTTAAAGCTGGCACTAACACTCCTTCATGTAAGCCTCGCGCAGCTGCAACACTCAAGCCTCCGTTTCTTATCAAGGCTTTCATAGCACCAGCTACTTTTCTTCCTTGTGTCACTCAACTTTCCGCTTCTTCTGCACATTTCCTTCTCTTTCCTATCACTGTAACCAGGTATTTGAACTCTCTCATCCATTCCAGTCTCTCTCCATTCACTGTAACATCACCTTCTCTCTCAATAACCATCACTTTACTCTTTCCTATACATTTACTCTCAAGGCACGACGCTCACAGGCATCTACAAAACTCTACACTAGTCTGCCAAGCTCTTGTCCGCTGTTTGCAAGCAGTACTGCATCATCAGCATACAAAAAAAAAAAAAAAAAAGACTGAGGGTAGCTGACAAAAATAGAGCAAAAGTTTGGTTCGATAGATTAAACTGGGAAAGGAGTGTTGTGTGGCTGATGGAACTTGTGTTGAAGGTCGGGCGTAGTTCGAGAAAGTTGCAGGAAAAGTTGTAGGAAAGTTGCAGGAGAGGTCGCAGGGAAAAGTTGCAGGAAAAATTTACAGGGAAAGTTGCAGGAATGCTGACTGTACTTCATGAAAACTGGAGAAGAGCTAAGAATAAAAAAAATGTTCAAAATACTGTTGACGATATTCATACTGTATAGAAATCTGGAGCAAGGACGACTACTGAAGATGCTGTATTTCGACTTCAGAGAAAGAGTTATGACAGAAATGCTTGAAGGAATAAATTTAGGACAAGATTTGAGACAAATGCTTGAAGGAATAAATTTAGAGAAAGATAAGTGACAGAAATGCTTGAAGGAATAAATTTAGAGAAAGATTTATGACAGAAATGCTTGAAGGAATAAATTTAGGGAAAGATTAGTGACAGAAATCCTTGAGAGAATAACACAGCTATTTTATTATTTACTTTGTTATCTTCACCCCGTTAATCAGATAAGTGTTATTTTTTCGCTTATACTTGTCATCTTCAGACGATTTATCTCAGCTCAAGGAAATCGTCTTGTAGCGATGCAGTTAATGGATCTTATATATAATCCCTCCAGGTCCAAAAACGTTTCTTTAAATCTGAAGAAAATAGTCTGTAGGTAACTTGAATAAAATAAAAATATATATATACCTTTATTTATTAATTACTTAACCCCTTCATTACGAGGCTTCCCTGTGCTGAATAAGACTGCACAGTGTTAGTAGGTATGAAAATATTGTTAGTAGGCATGATATGTTGTTAGTAGGCATGAAATATTGTCAGTGGGCATGAAACAGTGTTAGTAGGCATGAAATAGTGTTAGTAGGCATGAAATAATGTTAGTAGGCATGAAATAGTGTTAGTAGGCATGATGTTAGTAGGCATGATATATTGTTAGTAGGCATGATATAGTGTTAGTAGGCATGAAATAGTGTTAGTAGGCATGAAACAGTGTTAGCAGGCATGAAATAGTGTTAGTAGGTATGAAATAGTGTTAGTAGGCATGATACATTGTTAGTAGGCATGAAATATTGTTAGTAGGCATGAAGTAGTGTTAGTAGGCATGATATAAGGCGTCATTGCACTGAAGGGATTAAGGGCGACTGTTCCTAATCTCTTTATACGATGGGTCTTCTGAGTTAAGATCAAATGAACGTAGCAAAAATGAAATAAAAAAAGAAGTTATTTTTATCGAGGAAGTTATTAAGCGAAGAGAGAGGGAAGGGAGAAGGAAGGAGGAAGGAGGGGGGAGGGAGGGGGATAGGGAGGGGAGAGGGAGGGGGAAGGGAAGGGGGAGGGGGAGCTAAGGAGGTAAAGATGGTAAACAGAACTGCCGTGATGCTGTAACACGGGGGAAGGGGAGAGGGGAAGCGGAGGAGAAGAGAGGAGGGAAGAGGGGAGGGGGAGAGGCGAGGAGGGAAGGGGAGAGGGGGAGAGATGTTGGAGATCAAAGTGGAGGGCTCTGAGGAAGCCAGATTACACCATCCTCTCTCTCTCTCTCTCGACACACACACACACACACACACACACACACACACACAGCCTAAAAGCTCTCCTTGACCTCTACTCTCACTCTGCACACCCTCCCTCCCTTTCTCTGTCTGTCTGTCTGTCTGTCTGTCTGTCTCTCTCTCTCTCTCTCTCTCTCGGTAGGACCAGGTGGTGAAAAGGCTGGGAAAAAATTAATGTTGGAGATAACAAAAGAGGAAACGGAAGGGAAGGGAGGAAACGAAGGGGGGAGGGAGGAAACGGAGGGGGGGAGGGAGGAAACGAAGGGGGAGGGAGGAAACGGAGGGGGGAGGGAGGAAACGGAGGGGTGAGGGAGGAAACGGAGGGGGGAGGGAGGAAACGGAGGGGGGAGGGAAGAAATGGGGGAGGAGGAAGGAAAAAGAGAGGGAGAGAAAAATTAAGTTAGGGATTTCATCAAGTTTATAAGATTTTTTTTGTACTTAGAGGGTTGGATTCTTAAGCTGAATAAAATCGTCTGGAGGTAGTGAAAATAAAGAAAAAAATAGCTAAGGTGAGAAGGGACTCGTAAAACCATAGCTATCATCAGCATCATCAGTAGTAGTAGTAGTAGTGGTAGTAGTAGTAGTAGTAGTAGCAGTAGCAATATCATCATCATCATCATCATCATTAGCAGCAGTAGCAACAGCAGCACCAGCGTCATCATCATTGTCATCATTATCCTTGTCATTAAGCATTGCTAAATTAGTTAATTAAATATACTGAACACTAATTTGTTTATAATTAACATTCGGACGTTATATTCCGCTACGATACTCATGCACACACACACACACACACACACACACACACACACACACACACACACACACACACACACGTAGTCTCTCTCTCTCTCTCTCTCTCTCTCTCTCTCTCTCTCTCTCGTGCATTTTAATGAAGGCAGGTTAACAACACAAATCCCTAAGCAATTCCCCTGAGTATTCCATCACCAATTCATCACAAATTCATCACCAATTCATCACCACTCACTCACCAGTTTGTCATCACTCCCTCATCATTTCCTCACCACTCCTTCACTAGATTCCCATTCCATCAATCACCATCCATTCTAAAATTCCCTCTCCCCTCTTCACCACTCATTTCCCCCTCCCTATCTCTTCCACCCACCCCTATCTCCCCTCTTCCATTCCCCCACCTTCTACATTTCCCCTCACACCCACATCATCCCCCTAAAAACAGAAAAAAAAAAAATCCCTCTCTCATCTGTCACCCCTCCTTCTTTTCCCCCTCCCTTGCGCTCCTCCCTCCCCCTTTCTCTCCCCCTCCCCACTCCCACACTCCCCTCCACCACTCCACTTTTACCCCATCGTTTCATCACTCCACTTATTTCCCCTTCTTCCCCTTATACTCCTCTCTCTCCCTTAACTCCTCCCAAACTCCCTCGTCCCCTCCACCACTTCCACCTACCCCTCCCCCCCCTCCCTCGCCCACGTCCTCTCCCACTTACCCCTCTCCCACTCCCTCCCCCTACTGAAAAAATCCCCACCACTCTTCCACCACACCACTTTCTCCCTACCTATCGCCCCCTCATCTATTTTACTACCTCACTTACTCCATCACTCTCACTCATTCACTCTCACCCAAACTCTCCATTCAGTCACTCACTCCCTCTCACTCCCCCAGTTACTTACTCATCCACTCACTCCCCCAACTCGCGCACACACACACACACACACACACACACACACACACACACACACACACACACACACACACACACACACAATCATAAGCATTCTCCGCTGTGACCACACCTTTTAATTTTCCTACCCTGCCCTCACCAATCCTTCTCTCTCCCCCACTCTTCCCCCTCACCCCTACCACTCCCCCATCACCTCCCCCACTCCGCCCCGCCCCAGCTCGTGCAGGTGTGTTTTTACCTTCATGTATTTAGTGGTGTCTTAAGTGGGGGAGTTGGGGGGGTAATGGCGGTCGCTCTGGAGTCTAGGCTTTTCAGTGTGTGTGTGTGTGTGTGTGTGTGTGTGTGTGTGTGTGTGTGTGTGTGTGTTTATGCATAAGTCAAAAGGTTTACGTTACGTCTCGTCTCAAACTTCCTCCTTAAAATAAAAGTCTTAAGAAAACACTCCAGCGCGGTAAGATTGCCCAGGACTTTCCGCCATGTGTATACCTTGGGCAGAAAGGCTTTTAAAATATGCACCAACCCAAAGATTTATTTTTCTATTCATATTTATCACTACCAGACGATTTTATTCAGCTAAGGCTTTACGAACAGGTGTGGGTAGATACACCTTTCATTAACCCCTTCGTTACGAGAGGCCTTTAAGTTGAAAAAAATCGTCTGAAAAGGTGCAGGGCTAATTTTTAAGAAGGTTACCTGATACAAGGGGTAAATGTGTGCAAAAATCCACTTACCTTTTTACACGTATATATTTTTTTTGGCTACCGTCAGACGATTTTATTCAGATCAGGAGGCTTTTCAGACTGAAGGGGGGTTAGACGCAGCCCGAAATTCTTCCTAGCAAGCATAAGGAGGACGTCTTCACACAGCAATACTTAAAAATCAACATAGATTTAGCAGGCCGACCTCGTTCTCCCTGACCCTCTTTTCACCACACTCGCTGCTTCTTCTCTCACAGACCTAGTGACTCGCTCCGGCTCTGAACTCTGTCGTAATTGGTGACTGAAATAGTGAATCGCGCCCAAATTCGATCGTATTTTGGGAATGAAACAGACAGTAATTTGGGTGCGAACTCAGTCGTACTTCCCGCGTAAAGTCGGTCACGCTTAAGGCCTACATTCAGTCTTTTCTTTCTTTTTTCCCGTTTTTTGGCATACGGCTGTAAATTTCTCCATTCTTAAGGTTTAAATTCGGCCACAAGTCGAGTAGGAACTCGGTCTTGTGTCATGTCTAAAGCGGTTGTACTTTGGCTCTGAGATCGGTAATATAGGTGCCATCACGTGAAGGCGTCCCTTTTCTCAAGTTCCGTCTCTTGGTAACAGTAATAAATCGCTAAAACACAGCATTAAAGGGATAAGTATAGAACCATATTGCCCTCCCCCTTTACACCTACTTCCTCCCCTATCTTCCCCCCTTCACCTCCTTTCCTCCCCCTCCCTAAACCTGACCTGCATATTCACCTCTCCAGGTAAATATTGGCGCTCTAGATCCACAGGTACAGGTGTGTGTGTGTGTGTGTGTGTGTGTGTGTGTGTGTGTGTGTGTGTGTGTGTGTGTGTGTGTGTGTGTGTGTGTGTGTGTGTCCTCTGTCTGTCTGTCTGTCTGTCTCTCTCTCTCTCTCTCTCTCTCTGCCTCTCCGTATGAACAAGTACACTCACACTAGGAAGCCCCATCTCCATTCACCTCAGATAAATACCAATAAAATATATATATCAATTACACTTATTTTATTTGCACCCACATTACTATTTTTACCATCATAAATTTTGAGAGAAAAATATATATCAAACTTTCATCTATATTTTATTTTTAATTTCCAGTGTATTATGTATAAGAGTTGTAATTGGTTATGCATGATTTTTTTTTTTATTGCCAGACGCCTCAATCCTTACGGGATGGCCACAAACAAATCGCCTCCACGTCGCCCTGTCCCCCGCCATTTCACTGCATGATTATTTACAGTTTTAATATGAAAGATTTTGGGGGGTGAGGATGTTAATTTTGTTTTTGTTTTTTCTGATTTATGGATTTTGCCTCATTCCAGCCATAGTGGAAGAGGAGGTGGTGGTGGTGGTGGTGGTGGTGGTGGTGCTGGTGGTGGTGGTGGTGATGATGACTGGGATTGTGGTGGTGGTAATGATGTTGATGATGATAATTATAACAGAGGTGGTTGTGGTGAAGATGATGATGATGATGATGACGATGATGACGATGATGATGATAGAGGTGGTGGTGGTGATGATGATGATGATGATGATGATGATAATGATAAATATGGGACCACAAAGGACAGCTGGACTGATATTAACCCTTTCAATCCGATGACTTATTAAATTCTTTTTCTCTTCAGTCGAATTTTGTTTACCTTGAAATAAACGTTTCAGTCTGAGGATAAACGTTTCAGTCTGGGGATAAACGTTCCAATCTTGGGACAAACATTTCAATCTGGGGATAAACGTTTCAGTCTGGGGGATAAACGCTTCAGTCTTGGGATAAACGTTTCAACAGGGATAAACGTTTCAGTCTGGAGATAAACGTTTCCGTTTGGGGTATAAACGTTTCAATCTTGGAATAAACGTTTCAGTCTAGCGAAATAAATACAGCCTTTAAAAATCCCCTCAGCGCAAAATCCTGTACTTAAACTGAATGAACAATCGCCCAAAAACAGAAAGAAAAAAAAAAGAAAAACTAGGTCATGATTCACGGGGTCAAGGAATACATATTAAGCGGAAAATTTCAGTAATTAAAAAATAGATGGATAGATAAATTAATAAATAAAGAGAGACTGCCTAATATCGAACATGAGTAGACTGACCGGGGCAAAATTTTCTATCTCTGTTCTATATATATTTTTTTTCATATCGCTGTCTCTATCGGTCTATGAGATCTATCGCCTCCTTTATCTGATTCATTTTCGAGTTACAAAATTAATAAGACTGCCTCACGGATAACACAATAAAAACTGACTATTACTCATGTGTTCTACCTGATGAAGTTCCCTCACACCTTTCAGAGCAGGTGATGGCCAGGTGTACTCAGACTAAGGGGTTGATCTGACTAGTAACCAAGGAGACTCATACCCATCTCATAACCAAGGCTCACTGAATTTAATGCACCAACGATCTAGTATTTAAAAAAAAAAATGTGGGATTGGACCAGTTCCGTTGGTAGTAACAAACCAACAATACTCCTTTCACTCTTACTTGGCCTTGATTATCGTCCATTTGCGGCTTCTTTCCCGTAGCTCAGTGGCACAACGAGACAATACTGCAGTTCTACTTCATTTGCCTAGCACTTCTTCGTGATTAGCACCATAAATTAGTGCTAATCTCTTGTCACAGCTCAGCACTCAAGATGGAGAGATGGTAATGTTAGGCCAAGTTAGAGTAAAATGAGTATAGTATTATTTTTGACCATTTTTCATCTACATTCATATCAGAGAGAGAGAGAGAAAATCATCATCCAACCCTACGTTGCCCCTTGAGGAGCATAGGAGCCCGGGGCTAGGCAAGTTGGTCCTAACATTTGAGATGAGAGTGACCAGCCTCACTCATCCCTGATGGCATTACGTGAGCAATAAACCCCAACCACCCCTTGAATATAAATCTGCACCGACTCAGTCCGATTGGAGCGTCGAAATTACCCACTAAACCTCCAGGTGCCAAAATTTGGTTATATGGGTACCACCCAGCGTAGTAAATGGTTTCCTGGTGTACAGGAAACCATTTAGCTTGTCACTAAGTGTAGAGTTACCCACAGGCAGAAGGAAGACGAAAGAATGAAGGAACGAAAGACAGAAGAGAAAGTCTCAAGTCACCCATAGGCAGAAGGATGAGGAAGGAATGAAGGAAAGACAAAAGAGGATGGAAGGAAAGAAGGATGGAGGAGAGGAAAGGGCAGACCCCCGAGAGCAGCACTACATCGAGTGGGTGGATGGTGAGCGGCCCCACCCAGGACAATATTTTCCACTCATTTTTCCCTTCTATTTTTTTTTTCCTGCTGTTAGCCTTGCAAATAAATAAATTGGGATTCCTTCATATTTGACAAGAGAGAGCCAAACGATGCAATATTTTCGACTCTCTCTCTCTCTCTCTCTCTCTCTCCCTCCCCACACACACACACACACACACACACACACACACACACACACACACATACAAATCTGCTATTTCTCTTTCCTCAAATATTCTCCATTTTCTCTTCCTCCTTCCTCCACCCTTATCTCCACCTTTCACCCTTCTTTCT
>NC_137004.1:3511906-3521906 GCF_032717465.1 Coenobita brevimanus | reverse complement strand
GTGTGTGTGTGTGTGTGTGTGTGTGTGTGTGTGTGTGTGTGTGTGTGTGTGTGTGTGTGTGTGTGTGTGTGTGTGTGTGTGTGTGTGTACAGGTGTGAAGGTATGTGTACATCCCATATCGCCGCAGTGACCCCATTATTAAGTCAACACACACCTGATTAAAACGAGGAAGCAGGCTGAACATTTTTTTCTTTTTCAGAATTTTTGGAAAGGAAAAAGATTTAAAGCTCTTCAATTTAGCTCTCAATCTTTGGCACTATTTCTTTTCTAATATGCAAAGAGAATGAAATCTATGTAGTAAAGTTGCAATTTTTTTACCTTTCCCTAAAAATCTGGAAAATAAAACACACCAACATCCCCACCCGTTCATTTGGAGATGCTTGGATACACTGGGTTTAAAGAAGTGGAGGTCATAGGCAGAGGGAAATACAGAGGAAGACAGGTATACCAGTAGCCTACCTGAAGGAGTGAGAGCACCAGCTAATTCTTTAACATGTGAGAGTTGGAAAGAAAAAGGGGGAAGAGTGTGTAGCCATAATTTTTTCCCTCATTACGTTGATCTAAAATTGTCATCTCTTCATCGCCAGTGAGATTAGTACACGAACCTGCTGCTAGTCACGATGAAGTGCAATGGAATGGATGTAGAGGCGTAATATTGTGAACGAAAAGCCCCGCCAAGTTAACGTGAAAGGACTACAGCACAAGGGTTCAGATTAAAGCATACCTTTCCCCTCCTTCTTCGCGAGCGCAGGTGTGAAAAAATGAAAGCGTTTAGATGGCAATAATTATAACTGGTGATGGGGTTACAACACTTTCTCTTTCTCTCTCTCTCTCTTTCTCTCTCAGGGGTGCAGCACCACCCCTGAACATCCACATTGTGCACTGTGCAATTTCCACGTTATGTCCACAGACGCCCCGTTAACTCAACACACCCATTCATAATGTCATGCCGAAGTTAGTTGTTTATTTGATTACTTTCTCTTTCAAGTTATTCAAACCGGCAGCTTATACTGTAGATAAAATATTATAGAATGGAACTTTTCCTTTTCAGTTTCTCCTGTGAAATTTCCATGTCAGTTTTTCCATGTTGCGTGGTGGTTCTTACTTTTTCCTGGAGGGTTTGGAGGCGGGGAGAGCCTTCTTGCTTTACTATCCTTATCCCTCAGCATTTAGAAATAGATCTTGTAGTCATAGTCTGCTCTGTAACAAGCAGTCTCGAAAGCACCATAAGGTCTGTTGCTGTTTGCTTTCCTTTGTATTCCATTGTATTCTTTCTCCTCCTCCTCATCATCATCATCATCATCATCATCATCATCATCGTCATCATCTTCTTCTTCCTGTTTACCCCGACCAACGTGTGACCTTGACCTATAAGGGGTCAAGTGGCTGACGCTCTGACGGCAGCTGTCCAGATTTATAAAGCAGGGAAGGAAAATAAAGATGAAAATAGCGGAATAAAGGAAACTAAAGAGGAATAATTGAGAGTACAGCGAAACAGTGGAATAAATAAGAATAGATGGAAAGGGTGGAATAAAGGAGAATAAAGGTAAAAAAAGAGGAATAAAGGAAAATAAAGAAGAATAAAAGGGATAGAGCGAAACACACCGGAATATGGGAGAATAAAGCGGAATAAAGAATAACACGGAAAAAAGAAGAAAAAAAGGAAATAAAATGGATCATAGCGGAATAAAGGAGAATAAAGGGAATATAGCGGAATAAAGGAAATTAAAGCGAAACAGGAATAAATGAGAGTTTCCTGTAAGCCAAGAAACCATTTACAACGCTGGGTGGTAACCATATAACCAACCCATACGTGCTCCGTACGTGTCAACAAGTGAGTTAGTGGAGGGTTAGTGCCCCTTCTTGTAAAACAAATAACTCAGAGTCAAATGGCCACCCCTTACGGGATTATGGCGTCTGACAATAGATAGATAGATAGAAAGCATAATAAAGCTGAATAAAGCAGAATAAAGCCGTGTGTAATAAAATAAAGGAGCACAGGCAGACAAAGACAGAACAAAGGACACACAGAGGAGGAAAGCAGAGCGATGCAGTCAAAGGCAGAATAAAAATAAGCAGAACTGAAATAGGCAGACAGACGAGAAGGAAGCAGACCCAAGGATATTAACGCAGAGATAAGCAGGCACAAGATCAGTAAAGCAGAAGGCAGAGAAAAGCAGGCAGAAGCAGCATATTTATTAACGCAGACTAGAGCAGAATACAGACAAGTAGAAAGCAGAGTAAATAAAGCAGACGCGAGAATAATACCGAATAAAGAAGTAAATATAAACATACCAAAGAAATAAAGGAATAAAGCTGAAAAAGGCAGAAAAAATCGGATAAAATACAAACACAATAAAGCAGAAACAAGCAGAATAAAGCAGACATAGCCCAAAGACAGCAGGGACAAGGAAAATAAAGCAGACAGCCAAAATAAAGCAGACGCCAGCAGAATAAAGCCGGGAAAAGCAAAATAAAGCACAGATAAGCAGAATAAAGCAGACAGAAGTATTGCAAAGCAGAATAAAGCAGGGAAATGCAGACATGAAGAGGGCAGGAAGCAGACTGAGCAAGAGAGAGACCGTTAATTACTGAGGCATACTCCTTCATCTGCGTGTGTGTGTGTGTGTGTGTGTGTGTGTGTGTGTGTGTGTGTGTGTGTGTGTGTGTGTGTGTGAAAGAGAGAAAGAGAGAGAGAGAGAGAGAGAGAGAGAGAGAGCAGGGTGTAATGAAGCTGGTAATTACAGGAACGTTTCGTAAAAGTCGAAATGAAAATGAGAGTAAGGGCCGAGTTAATTAGCTGAGAGAGAGAGAGAGAGAGAGAGAGAGAGAGAGAGAGAATATTTACTAACACAACAGAAAGATGTAACTGGGAAGGAGAGAAAGATATGATGTATTTTGATATTAAGATGAGGGATAGGAGATGAAGAAAATGAAAAAGAAAATGAAGAAGAAAAGAAGGGGAAAGAAGAAGACGGAAATGACGATGATGATGATGAAGAGGAGGAGGAGGAGGAGGAGGAGGAGGAGGAGGAGTAGGAGCAGGAGGAGGAGGACGAAGAAGAAGAACAACAACAACAAGACGGAAATGACGATGATGATGATGATGATGACGATGATGATGACGATGATGATGATGATAATGAGGAAGAAGAAGACGAAGAAGAAGAAGAAGATGATGAAGAAGACGAAGAAGAGGAACAGGGAAGTGGCATTAAGGAACCCAGAGTTGACCTATGGCAGTAACGTGAACCGAGACCTATTTCCCTTCTTCCGGGTACTGGATGGTTAGGGTAGGGTAGGGAAGGGTAGGGCAGGGTAGGGTAGAGTGGAGTAGGGTAGGTTGGGTTAGGTTAGGTTAGGTTAGGGTAGGGTAGGGTAGGGTAGGGTAGGGTAGGGTAGGGTAGGGTGGGTTAGGGTAGGTTGGGTTAGGTTAGGGTAGGGTAGGGTGGAGTAGGGTAGGTTGGGTTAGGTTAGGATAGGGTAGGGTAGGGTAGGGTAGGTTAGGTTAGGTTAGGGTAGGGTAGGGTAGGGTAGGGTAGGGTAGGGTAGGGAGGGTAGGGTGGGGTGGGTTAGGGTAGGTTGGGTCAGGGTACGGTAGGATAGGGTAGGTTGGGTCAGGGTAGGGTAGGATAGGGCAGGTTCGGGTAGGGTAGGGTAGGGTAGGGTAGGGTAGGGTAGGGTAGGGTAGGGTAGGGTAGGATAGGATAGTGTAGGGTAGGGTAGGTCAGGTTAGTTTTGGGTAGGTTAGGAGAAGAAAAAGAAAACAAATAAAAACAATAAAACACGATAATAACAGAGGGAGGAGGAAAGAAGGAGAAGATGCAGGAAAAGGTGAAGAAGAAGAGGTGGTCAGAAGAGGAAAATAATGACCAATGAATACAACGAAAACAAGACAAGCAACAACAGGGGAAAGAGGAATAGAAAGAGGAATGAAAGGAGAACGTGGAGGAGGAAGAGGAGGTGAAGAAGAAGAGGAAAAGGAGGTGAAGAAGAGAAGGAAGAGGAGGTGAAGAAGAAGAGGGAAAGGGAAGAAAGGTTATGGTGGCAAAAGGAATAAGAGGAGGAGGAGGAGGAGGAGGAGGATAAGAAGAGGGAGAATGAGTAAGAGTAACGATGACAATAGGAGAATGCGGAGGAAGAGATGGAGAAGAAGAATGTGGAAATGAAAGAAGAAGAGGAGGAGGAAGAGGAGAGGGAAGTGAAGGAGGAGAAAGAAAAGGAGGAGGAGAAGAGAGAGAGGAAGGTAAGAGTACTGCTGGCGACAGGTGAACGCGGAGGAAGAGAAGGAGGTGGAGAAGAGGAATGCAGAGAAGAGGAGGAGAAGAAAGAAGAACTGGAGAAGAAGAGGAGGACGAGGGAAGCAGGGGTAATGCTGGCGACAGGAGAATACGGAGGAGGAGGTGGAGAAGAACGCGGAGGAGGAAGAAAAGGAGGAAGAGGAGGAGGAGGAGGAGAAGAGGTAGGTAGGAATAATGAAGGCAATGTTGACCACTGGCAATACTGTGATACTACCAAGGCCTGCTCTCCCCCGGGGGTTGAGGTTGGTCGTCATGGTAACCGGCGTGGGCGTGTGGAGGAAAGAGGGAAGGGGGGGGGAAGGAGCAGGAGGAGGGAGGGAGAGAGGAGATGAGGGGAGAGAAGGAGGGGAGCGTCGAGAAAGATGGTAGGGGAAAAGAGGGAGGAAGAAGGAGAGTTGAGAGAGGAAAAAGGAGGGTAAGGAAAACGAAGGAGGAGGAGGAGGAGGAGGAGGAGGAGGAGGAGGACGGACGGAAAGGGTAAGATGGAGGAAGGGAATGGCGGTGGAATGGAGAGGAGAGGAGACGAGACGAGACGAGACGAGACGAAACGAGACGAGACGAAACGAGACGAGAGGGATGAGGAGGAGGGAAAGAATGAAGGGAGAAAGCAGGAACAGAAAGAGGGGAGAGAGAAATACTGCAAAGAAGGAGGCAGTGATGGAGGAAGGAGAGAGAAAAGTAGAGAGAGAGTTTGGAGGGTATGCGAGGGAGGGAGAAATAATGGAGGGGGGAGGGAAGCAGATGAAGGAGAAAAAGGAAGAAGAAGAAGAAATGAAACTAAAGTAATGAGTATGAAAGTTCTGGAAAGCCTGGAAGGTAAAGGAAAGAGGAAGCAGGTAGGAAGGCCGCAGAGGAGGACGGTAAGGGAGAAAGATGAGAGGAGGGGCAGTTGGATTGAAGAAAGGAGTGAAGGACAAGAAATGGGGGGAGAGGAGGTGAAAGAATGGAGGGAGGTCCGAGGAGGGAAAGGAAGGAGGCAAGAAGGATATATATATATATATATATATATATATATATATATTTATTTTTTTTTTTTTTTTTTTTTTTTCAGAGAGAGAGAGAGAGAGAGAGAGAGAGTAGCAGTGATGGCAACAAGTGGGCAGGTGACAGAGACGATATGGGAGAAATGTATACAGTATGTGGGAGACGGGCATAGGTCAAAGGTCACAGGGAGGGGAAGGGCTGATAAGGGATGTAGGGATAATGGGAGAGTGGGAGGAGGGAGAGGGAGGAAGGGAAGGGAGAAGGAATAGGAGACGAGAGTGAAAGGACGGAAAGGGAAAGGAGGAAAAGAGAGGGATTGGGAGAGAAGAGTGAGAGGAAAGAGGAGAGGCAGCAAGAGGTGACAAGAGATACAGGGTAGGAGGGAGGGGGAAAGGAGAAGGAGGGGGAAAGGAGAGAGTGGGGAAAAGGAGAGGGAGGGAAAAGGACAGGGGGGACGAGGGAGAGAGTAAAAAAAAAAAGGCTGATAGGGGAAAATGAGAGTGGGAAAGAGAGGGAGAGGGAGAGGAAAATGAGAGAGAAGGAGAGAGGCAGGAAGGGAAGATAACGGAGAGAAAGGGAGAAGGAGTAGGGGAGGAGAGTGTGAGGATAGGGTCAGCGTGAGGGAGGGAGGGAAGGAGGGGGAAGGGGAAACCTGGGGAAATGTGGAAGAAAAGGTAGGAAAGAAACGAGGGGAGAGAATATGAATGTGAGGATAAGAGTGAGGGGGGAAGGAGAGAAGTGTGAGTAAGGAAAGCGTGAGTATAAGGGCATGGGTGAGGGTGAAAGTGTGGGCTGGGGTGTAAGTGTGACTGGGAGGGAGAGAGAAAGGGGAAGTAAGCGAGATGGAAGAGTGAGAGTTGGAAAGTGAGAGAGATGGAGGAGTGAGAGGAGGAGGGGAAGGGAGAAGCAGCGACTGAGGCTTGTGTAAATTCGAGGAAGTGTGAAGGGGGAATGAGGTGGAGAGAAAGAATGGAAGTGGACAGAGAGGATCCGGAAGGGAGAATGCAAGTACAGAGAAGGAAGGAAGAATGTGAAAGGAGAGTGAGAGAAGAGTGACATAGCAAAAGGAAAGTGGAAACGGAAAGCAAGGATGAGATTGTAAGTGGAGATCTAGATAGGGAGCGAGAGTGCAGAATGTGAGAGGAGGGAGGCGAGGGGGAATGTAAGAAAGGGGAAAGTGGGTGATCCATTACAAGTGGAAAATGGTGGAGGGAGAGACAGGTTGGAGTTTGAATTCTTTGTATTCTCTGTCGTTCCGGATAACACAGAACCCATTTTCAGAGAGTTTGAACAAGAAATTATAGAGCAGAGACATTTTATACCCCTGGAAATTCCCTACACCTTCACTTGGCCTGCCCTGATTGGCTACCTTCAGTACAGGAAAATCCCTTCGTCCTACCCTACCCCTATTTATGACATTAATGCTTCACTTGCTGTACACCTACGTTGGCCGAAAAATCCCTCCCTATGGTTAGTTACTTTTTTACACAGATGTGAGCTCGCGCGCGTGTGTGTGTGTGTGTGTGTGTGTGTGTGTGTGTGTGTGTGTGTGTGTGTGTGTGTGTGTGTGTGTGTGTGTGTGTGTGTGTGTGTGTGTGTGTTATCTTATTCTTAAAACAGAAATGAATACAACATCACCGGATTGACGTGGAAGATTGGATGATTAACAGAAAGTGATGAGGCGTAGTGAAGAGTTGGGTGGAACAGAGAACAACCCTGGATTATTTTTGGTTGGTTAAGTAATGTTATGATGGACTGGATTCTAAGTGTCTCCGGGGACTTCCTAACACGTGTTCCTTAGCGATTTATTCTGAACATTACTGATGCAAACTTTGGCGATATCTAAAAGACTGAAATTCCGTATGAGAGAAAGTTAAGGTGTAATGAGCAAAATAAATCGCTAAGAAAAAGGTGCTAAAATGCTTCCAATGCCACCTGTAATAAAGTTCTCTCTCTCTCTCTCTCTCTCTCTCTCTCTCTCTGCCACTTCATGATCCAGCCTTCACCATTACTCACTCACCTGCCTCACACACACCTTGCCCTAATTAATCCGTTACCTGTACTCTTTTCACCTTAACTTGGCCCAGAATTTCACCCACACACTTCTTATTTCACGTAGCCCAGTAGCACAGAAAGACAACACTACGGCTCTACATCCCTTCCATAGCACTTCTTCGTGACTAGCATCATATGAGGAGACCTCTTGATGTGAAGGGATTAATGAAGATATAAAAAAATCGTCTGGGAGAAAAAGAATTAAAAATATATATATACACGACCTCAGATGGAAGGGGTTAGTAGTAAAAGTAGTAGTAGTAGTAGTAGTAGTAGTAGTGGTGGTGGTGGTGGTGGTGGTGGTGGTCATAGAGGCCTACTCCTACCTCTATGGTGGTGGTGGTGGTAATAGTTGTTGCTGTTATTATAATAGTTGTTGTTGTTGTTGTTGTAGTTGTTGTTGTTGCTGTTGTGGTTGTTGTTGTTGTTGCTATTGCTGTAGCCCCAAATTTATCTGGAATGTGAACCCGGTGAACTGCAGGCTGAAGTTGCCCCTCACTGTCTACCTTTTGGGGGATAGGGGGGCTGTTCAGGGACTTACATAGGCAGTCAGTTGCGCTAGCTGGTAATATCGATGCCATCACGTGAAGGCGTCCCTCTCCAGCACCTTCGAAGGGGTTGTGTTGATTAGGATATACATGGAGAAGGAAAAGGAAATTTATGCTTTTTTTTTTTTTTTTTTACTCGAAATTTTGATTAGTGTCTCATCAAAATCACGCAAAAATATGGAGTAGTTTCGTATTTTTTTGGTCAGCCCCTCCAGTCCAATAAATCCCTCTAGATCTGAACAAAATCGTCTGGGGCCATCAAGGATCGTACAGGAAGGCTTAACCCTCCCGTGGCCACGTTTTTCTCTTGTAGTAACTAAGGCCAGACGATTTTACTCAGCTGAAAGTGTGTCATGGGAGCCGGAGCGTGACAATGCTGGTACCAACCCTCTCACATTTGCTTTTTTTCTCCTCGTATTCCAGCCACTGCCAGACGATTTCATGCAGCTGGGAGTGGGGTCTAGGAGCCTGCGTGTTAATAACTGTATCATTAACACTCTCAGGGTAGGGACAACTCTAGCATTCTCTCTTCCACCTAACGCCAGACGATTTTATTCAGCTAAGAATAAGTCACAGGAGCCTGAATATTATTGGAACCTGTTTTGAAAGAACTTTGCAGTCTGAGAAGCGTATGAATATTTTGCAAGACTACCAAAACAAGCTCATAAATTTTGCCAAACGACGTATAATTCACAGCGTAATTAAGAGTCAAGTTGGCATTTTCAGTCCGCCGCCATTTTAAAGTTACTTACGACAAAATAAGTAAGAGTTTGCATGTTTTTTTCATTTCTCATCACCATTTTTTATTTCGTCTTTTAAACTGTCAATGCTATAATTTCTGCGTTTTCTTATCATTAATTTCATTTTGTTATAAAATTTTGCGTATTCTGGTTTCCCTCTGTTATGTCAGTGATTCTAACTTTGTCCAAAAAAATCCTACATTAGTTATTTCTCCTTATTGACGAACAACAGCCTCAAGTTTGTACTGCATCTAAAGTTTGAATCCATCTTTATTTTTTCTTATCTTACCAACATCTATAACATCGTTCTTAGACACTATATAGGCATTCGTATCTATCTCTCCTCCTCCTTTCCATCATTTATCATTTCTATCCTTTCTCACAGCTTACTGACATTTCCCTTCCCCAACCAAATCTTCAGAGTTTGACCTACGTCTGTCCCTTTCCCACGTCTTACTGTCATTTCACCCTTTCCTACCAACACTTCAAGTTCTGCCCTCCTCTGTCTCTGTCCTGACCACATATCATTGTCATTTCACCCTTTTTTACCAGCACTTCGGACTTGGCCCTCCTCTGCCTCTAGTTCCTTCTCTCTGTCACATCATCCATCCTGCAAGCTTCTCTTTCTCCTTCCCCGACTCACGGCTCTCTCTCTCTTCCGTTCAGGTGGCTATCTCCAAATTACATGCCTCACTGACAGTTCCCGTGAGATTGTCTGTGTGTTTGAGTGTACGCTTGGGTGTATGTGTTTGACTGACTGGGAGTGCTTGTGTCTGGAAGTACGATTGGGTGTTTTGTAGGTGTGTGTCTGAGTAGTGGTGTTTGTGTTTGTATGCTTGGGTGTAGGTGTGCTAGGCTATGAGATGATGATGGTGTGTGTGTGTGTGTGTGTGTGTGTGTGTGTGTGTGTGTGTGTGTGTGTGTGTGTGTGTGTGTGTGTGTGTGTGTGTGTGTGTGTGTGCGTGAGTGAGTGGGTGGGTGTGGGTGCGCGCTAGACTATGGAAGAGTTTATCGACACATTTTTCAAGTGTGTTACCTACATTTCTGTGCCTGTATGAGTGTATGTTTGTAGTCATGTGTGTAACTGGGTGTACATATGTAGTCTTACGTGTGCATGAATAAGTGTGTACCGGTATATTCCCTAATCTGTGTGTGTGCGCAAGTGTACCTGTGGGCGGCAACGAGAACTTCACACCTAATGAGGATAAATTGTGTGTGTGTGTGTGTGTGTGTGTGTGTGTGTGTGTGTGTGTGTGTGTGTGTGTGTGTGTGTGTGTGTGTGTGTGTGTGTGTGTGTGTGTGTGTGTGTGAGAGAGAGAGAGAGAGAGAGAGAACACATGTGCGCTTTTGAGTGTGCGTGATTCCATTGTGT
>NC_137004.1:3489406-3506906 GCF_032717465.1 Coenobita brevimanus | reverse complement strand
TTCATCCACTCCATTACCTTCCTCTGTCTCTGTTCTCTCTCTCTCTCTCTCTCTCTCTCTCCCGTATTTCTTTCTTATATTTTTTTATTTCCTTTGTTTTTCTGTCTCAGTACTCGTCTCTCTCTCTCTCTCTCTCTCTCTCTCTCTCTCGTTCACTTCTTTCCATTCTCTTTTAATTTCTATGTCTCTGTCTCTCAATTAAAACTCTCCCTCCCCTCTCTCTCTCTCTCTCTCTCTCTCTCTCTCTCTGACTTGTAGTGCTTCTCTCTATTACGGCACAGTGTGGGGCAAAAGTTTCCCCAATTTTTCACCTCTCCTTCCTCTCACTTTCCTCTGCTGGCTAATATTCCTAACCTGAGAGAGGCCTGGTATGTTTCTCAGCCCATATGTAATTCTCTTTTATGATGTGTTAGAGAGGAATGTGACGGATATGACGTAAGTGTGACGCAGACGCAGTGGAATAGCAGGGCAATTTCTGTGGAGGAAGGTGACGGACAAGCCCAGACTGTGACGCAGACGCAGTGGAATAGTTGGCCAGTTTTATGAAGGAATGTGATGGGTTACTCTTGTCTGGCGTGAGCTGGGAAAGAATACGAGAGTTGTCCGGCCATGAGAGGGCTAATGATGGCGGTATTATCACTCTTAGGCTCCTAGTCACGAAGAAGTGTTGTGGAAAGGATGCATCTGCTCTGAGCCACGGAAAAAAAGCGGCAAAATTACGAGAAATCCCAACGAAATGAAGACAGACTAAAAGCAATTAATTTCTTAGACTTTGTGCGGTATTCTCGAAGGTGTTTACGATTTGTTCTCTGTCGTAATTCAGTTTTTTTTTAGGGCAGGATGGACGAGGAAAGAAGATACAGAGGCTTTCCTTACTTCTCGTGCTTCCTGCAAAACTAAATGGGATCTGCGAAATGAGTGGCCATCGTTGTTCGAGAATTCCACCTCAGGGTACGTTAAGGGTCTCTCGTATCGCATGAGGGAGACCGAAAATTTGCTGGACCTCAGACCCTTGACAGACCGACGTGGGTGTAGGTGTAGAGGGAGGACTGGCAGGGACGAGGATAAATGCATAAATAAATAAATAAATAAATAAAACTCCTTAAAAACACAAAAAAACACACCTTCAAACATCAGAAAAGAACAACGACCATGTAAAATGCAGCTTTTAAAAAAAAAAAAAGCCCAAACCACCGAAAAAACACCTAAACATATTAAAGGATTAAGGGTCGTATTTTAGGTGGGTTTGAAGATGTCACAACAATTCTTCTTTTGCAATTTATTCTGAAAAATGCACCTTAATATTTTTTTTTTCCACGTTACTGATGCAAATTATGTCGCATTAAAACGATGTAATTAAAGTGTAATCTAATAAATAAATCGCTAAAGAAAAGGTGCTCAGAAGCCTCCTCTCCCGCCTACTGTGCGGCTGTTAAGCCAGAAGGAATGAGGGGACAGTGGAAGGAGTAAATGGTGAGGAAGTGTATTTCATGATAAGGAGAATGTGGAGAAACTTAACTCTCCCCCCCCTCTCTCTCTCTCTCTCTCTCTCTCATATCTTTGTTACAAATCTCTCATGTAGTATCATACTGTATTATCACTCCCCGCCCCGGAGGGGCTTAGGGACGGGTATTGTTTCCACTCGGTTTGTCTGTTTGTCTGTCTGTCTGTTTGTTTGAAAACTACTGGTGCGATTCCGAGTAAAATTACAGGGATGATGTGCTATGACCTGATCACCTGATTAAATTTTGGGTCAAAATGGGCCGAGGCCCAGGTTGTGGGCCCAAAAAAAATGTATTAAAAAAAAAAAATCGCCATAACTCCTTTCAAATTCGTCATATCGAAATGAAACCAAAACCTAAGGTGCATCTTTCAAATCTGCATCCCATAACATGCCGCATTACATCAGAGGGGTGACCCCCCAGTTAACTGCAGGGGGATCAATGTCAGGTGGGTCGGGCCTAAAATTTCAAATGGGCATAAAATCATCAGTTTTCACTCGATTTATCCCAAATTTGATATGTGACATCACTGACTAGATATCCTGTTGTGTTTATACGTCAGCACTAAAATGACTGCCTGGGACGGGTTTGCTGTGCCTTGGCACTGCTTCTTGTTTCTTCTTGTACTCTCTCTCTCTCTCTCTCTCAGTCCCGGAGCTACGAAAGTCGCCAAACCCTGTAAGTGCGTAACTGCGTATCTCCGTGTCATACTTAAGCTGTCCGTGTCTTTACTGTTGTTGTTATTGCTGCTTTGTTGTTACTGTTGTTGTAAGTGTCTTTACTGTTCTTGTTATTCTTGTTCTTGCTGTTGTTGTTGTTGCACGTGTTCTTACTGTTCTTGTTGCTGTTGTTGCAGATGTGAGCGGGGAAGAGGTAGTGATTGACCAGCTCAAGGACTTCCTCAGGACCCGCCACCCTCATGGCAACCCATCAGCCTACCGCATCAATAACAAGGTAAAGCTAACTCTATCTCTAACTCACACTCTAACTCTAACTTTAAATTTCTCTCTAACTCTAACTTTTAAAGTCTACCTCTAATTCTAACTCTCAAACTCTATCTCTAACGCTTTCAGGTTTTTCTCTCTCTTATCACATTCCATATGGCAACCCGTCAGCCTACCTCATCAATAACTCTATCTCTCAAACTCTAATTCCAACTCTAAGTCAAACATTCTCTCTCTCTCTCTCTCTCTCTTTCCTTCTCAAAACTATGCTAAAAGGTTTGACAACTCAGAAGTAAACAACAGGAGAACTGACGTGCCTAAATAAGTAATATTAGATTTAAGTATTATGGGATGGACACTTTATTAAGGGATGAACACTTTATTAAGGGATGGACACTTTATTAAGGGATGGACACAATTTTAATGGATGACCACTACACATCATTACCCTTAACACAAAATTCTTTCTAATTCCCAAACATAAAGGAGAATGTGCTAAAACCCCGAGCTCTTTTTCGTCTGTCTTCTTCATTCTTCGATCGTCATATCTTTAAAATGGCATGACCGATCACCTTGGATTCTTCATAAAGGGGTTTCAATCTCCAGTGTGTTTGGTACGTGGTAGATATTGGTCGAGACGCGTGTTAGTACATGGGATGGGAATAGGTCATTTTTTTGTCTTCCTCCGATTTTAACCATACTTGGTGGAAGGGCGTAGGGTTAGCAAGGTGTGAGGCGATGTGATTTTAAGAAGAATCGGTCAGAGGTAAAAGTCACAAAACAAGATCAACGTGATGGTCCTTCAACTCATACAGTAGTTTTTATTAGATCTGGATCAAACTTGCTGGGAGGGTTTAAGGTCAGCCAAAGAAGTGATTATATACTGAGAAGAAGGAGAAGAAACACCCCCGCCATACAATACATCTAAAGGCTCGTCCACATGGTCATAGGACACTGTGGTGTTTGATAATGGGGTTAATCAGTGCTATATTATAACCTTACTCTTTTTTTCGTTTATAAAGGCTCCAAAATGCTTGTATGCGTCGGCCTTGGTCACCTAACAGCGCCTCTCCATGCTGTTCGATCTCTGGCAGCCTCCCTATTCGGTCTTATCCCTGAGGTCACACTCTGTGACCTCGTCCCAGGTCTTTTTCGGTCTACTTCTTGCAACCCTATCCCCAGCCTTCACATCTCTCACTTTCTACACAGAATTGTCATCCCTAACCCCTCCACATGCCCAAACCATCTCAATATACTTATCATCACAACACCAATAAACTCAGTCCTATCCTTCCTCATATCTCTTCCATCGTAAACCTCGCCCCCCCAGGCCTTGTATTCAAGGAAAGCACTTCACATCCACCTAATCATTTATTCTAAGCTTAGGATTAGTTGAAGTTGGCGTTAATTAAATGCAAAATACGCCACCATATAAAACGGGTTAATAACATGTCCCTGAAAGTCATGCACCTGGCAGCGCCGTTCGATGAAACACACACACACACACACACACACACACACACATCGTTCTACGGCATCTATGAACATAACCATGAAACACACACAGCAACAGGTTTTGTGAATTACAGAGACGAAATTGAATGACGCTAAATAGTTATGAATGAAAAATTAAAGTCATTCAGATATGGAGTAAAAGGGAACTGAATGGATTTAAACAGAGGGTACGTCGAGGCAAGCGTGATTGCGGATCAAGTTTCCCGGTGTTTACATAAAAAAATAAATGCTATCAATGTTACACTTATCGCGAACTGTGCATGGGATTACTCCGTTACGGTAATAGTAATGGGAATCGCAACACACACACAAATACCAGAGTAACGGGACAGGACTTGCGTTTGCGCGACTGCCATCTTGTCATCATTGCCATTTCTGTAAGTTAAAGTCTATATTTAATCTGTTTAAGTTTTATCAGATGTGTGTAAATGTAGGTGAGTTGATGGCTGAGGAGTGGGTGGGCAAACACAAACATGACCTGTCTGCACAAGAAATAATTAGGGTTGTAAAAGTCACAGGATGTTGGAAAATTAAGAGAAGTTATCCCGTTAATTCCCATCCTAACATCATGCCATTTGGTTCAGCATTATTTAACTTGTATTATTTTCGTTGTTCTGGCACAAATAATAATTGCTAGACACGAGAACTCTGTAATAAAGCGTTACTAAAAGGTTATGACTATTTCTTAAAATTATTTGTATATATAAACAAGAAAATAATAGCCAATAATTATTATTACAGGGGTATCCGGTAATTTCCCCTAACTATGGTCCGACATCATACGCCCACTCGCCTCGATTAGCATTTTTTTTTTTTTTTAAATCATGTCTCATTTTACACCATCGACATCTCCCCTCATTTATTTTATTATTATAATTGTTATTATTATTACTGTTATTTTTACTTCGCCTGCTAGGATTTCACTTTTGTGGATAAAACAGTCTGACGTTATCCACATCTGTGGACCAGTGTGCGAGAATTGTATCATTTCGTTGATACAGCGTGACTCGGTCTTAATCACCTAATTGTGAATTCCCACGCTGCTCCATCTCTGGCAGCCTTCCTATTCAATCCCATATCCCTGAGGTCACACTATATGACTTCGTCCCAGAACTTTCTTTCTGCCTCTCGCAACCCTACCCCTGACGTGCACACTTCTCACTTTCCGCACCCAGTTGTCATCATCCATGCTCTCAACATACCCAAGCCATCTCAATCGGCGTAGTTCTAATGGCATAATCCAAATAAATCTTATGCAGCTACACAAAATCGTCTCGCTTTAGATAGGAAAAATAAGTAATGTAGCGCCCCCCTCACCCCCCCAAAAAAAAGACGATTTTCTCCGCCTTTGGGTGACTGTTATCATTCACAAACTTACTATTCTGATTCTCGTATATGCGATGTGTTTTTTGCAGGACAGACAAGGTTGATTCTCGTAAACGCGATGTGTTTTTTGCAGGAAAGACAAATTTGATTCTCGTAAATGTGATGTGTTTTTTGCAGGAAAGACAAAGTTGATTCTCGTAAATGTGATGTGTTTTTTGCAGAAAAGACAAGTGCTGATTTTTTCCCTACAGTTCTTCTGTTACAACAAACACCAGACGCTTTTATTCAGCTGAGAGTGAGTCATAGGAGCCAGAGAATCTCCACATTTGATTAAACCTGAAGTATTTTAGAAGCAACGCGTACTTTTATTAATCCATCATTTAATTTTGTTCCCAGGAGGTAAAAAAAAAAAAAAAAAAAAAAGGCAAGCAGAAAAAAAATATTAACAATTTTGGAAGAAAAATTGGATAGGGTTTTACTTAAAGGGTATGTGTAAAGTCCATAATATTCACCACAAAGGCTTATAATAAGATTCAGATAAAAAAAAACTAACGCCCAAAAAAAGTAAAATGCATCGAAAACAAAATTATCGACGAAAAAAAAAAAACTAAAAAAGCAAATTTCTCGTCAAAAAAAAAATCTGACAAAAAAATCGACAAAAACACCTAACATCAAACAAAACAAATTCATCCACAAAGAAAATTCCTTGACATCAAAACAACACATTCACCCCTCAAAAGAAAGAAAAAAGAAAAAGAAAAGGGAAAACTAATCAACAGCAATTTACCTACAAAAAAATCTTTCCATAAAACAACACATATTCACCTAAAAAAGAAAAGAAAAACCAAAAGGAAAAACTAAAAATGGAAATGAAAGAAAAAAAAAAACACTAATCACCAAAAAGGAAACTTATTTACAAAAAAAAAGAAAAAACGAAAAGGAAAAACTAATAATGGAAAAAAAGAAAATGAAAAAAACAAATCACCAAAAACAATTTTTTTTTTTTACCCCCCCAAAAAAAAATGCGGACTACCATCAGACAAAAACAACTCGCCAAATTCTATGACAACTCTGAAAAACAAAATTAGCGTTGGCGTATAAACTGGGAAAACTACATTAGCCACGGAAATGTGCCTCTCCGCCAAAATAAAATATATTTCCCCTTTTTACGGCACGTTCAGAATAAAGGCGTGGAAATTTTGAGGGTCATATATGATTTAACGAAGGGATGGAGTGGCCTTTTAACGATGAGTCGGGGGATAGAGGAAAATAATTAAAGTATGGAGTAGTCATTTCTCTATCTGTTTACCTATCAATCTGTCTATCTATCTATTTTATCTATCTATCAAACCCATCAACCGCATGCAGTGAACAGATGCTCCTTTGCGGTAGACAGCGCCTAGCCAAGAGTGTGGAGATTTGGTTCCTTGATGGACGCCACATTTGCATTTCTCTACTCATTTACGGGGCACCACAACTGGCTCCACATCACCCCGATATATGGCTTCATAGATAATCACCAGCGTTACTAATGGCTTCCTGGGCAACGGGAAACCATTAGGCTTACAGTATATGTCAGTGTAGGATCGCCTAAGGATGTAGTCAGCAGTATATCGAATGAGTGGATGATAGTCGCCTCCACCTACGAATAAGGGGTATAGTTTACAGCAGGATTTTCACTCATATAACCACCAACCCCTCCAAAACTAAACCACTGTGAACATTAGCGTCAAAATACAAAAAATACATAAATAAATAAATGTCACCTTTTACGGGGGAATTATTTATCCTGTACTTCCGATTACCTTCCTTTATAAATATGGAGGGAGATTCCAGTCCTAATGAATTTTACTTCTTGTATCTATTGACTTGGGATCTTTTTTTTTAATTTCGTTTGGAGCTGCCGGACGATTTTACTGAACTTAGATAAGGGCTCTTGTGGTCAGGGGGTCTTATCAGTGTTTTATCTAACCTCTCGACGTTCTTATCAGCATATTCTTTCTGCTACTTGACGATTCTGAAGGCCTGTCGTACTATAGGGGGGTTTATCAAGGTCTAATGGTTTATCAAGGCAGGATGGTTTATCAAGGCCAAAGGTTTTATCAAAGCTAAAGGATTTATCAAGGCCGAAGGGTTTATCAAGGCCAAAGGGTTTATCAAGGCCAAAGGGTATATCTAGACCAAAAGGTTTATCAAGGCCAAAGGGTTTATCAAGGCCAAAGAATGTATCAAGGCCAAAGAACGTATCAAGGCCAAAGAACGTATCAAGGCCAAATCTAACTTCTCCACTCCGAAGTCTTTATAAAAATGAAACGGCGAGAGCTCAGGCCCCGAGCGATCGACGCCAAGCGTCACTCGGTATACCTCCATGCAACCTCTATGACAGGGTTCATTGTGGGTTGAAAATGAGCCTAACAATAAACTATGTCGACCACATATGACCCTGACCTTTGACCCCTTGACCTTGCTGACTTAATCAGTTCATCGTCCCTTCACAATGTATCACTAACAAAAGTTTGGTCGGAATCCGTCGAGGGGTGCAGGCGATATAGAGCTCACACCCTCATGACCTTGACCTTTGACCCCTTGACACTTGCTGACCTAATCAGTTCATCGTCCCTACATACTGTATCACTGACAAAAGTTTTGTCGAAATCCATGGAGAAGTACAGGAGATATCGAGCCCACAAGGATAAACTAAGTCGACCTCATATGACTTTGACCTTTGACCCCTTGACCTTGCTGACCTTATCAGTTCATTGTCTCCTCATACTGCATCACTGACTAAAGTTTGGTGGCAATCCATCAACGGGTCAGGAGATATCACACCCACAACAGTGTTACGGACGCACGCCCACAAGGCTAAACTAATTCGACCTCATATGACCTTGACCTTTGACCCCTTGACCTTGCTGACCTAATCGGTTCATTTTCCCTGTGCCAGCCTTTGTACTTACACAATGAGGCTCAAGTTCACAAGTTTGCTTAAAAAAAAAGGAAAAGAAAAGAGAAAAAGAAATAAAAGAGAAAAGCAAATCAACAACAACAAACAAACTGCAAAACAATTAGTCCTACGTAACAATCTATATCTATACCTATATCCATCTATCTGTATTTATCTATCTACCGTATGTCCGTCTGCCTGTCTCTATTTATGTATCTCTATCTATATTTATCTAACCAAAAAAAATTAACAACAGTACAGGCATTAACACAAAAGACACCAACACCCAAAATAGCCCCAGTCAGACCATCACTCAGAGGGCTAATCAGTGACGTGCAAGGGTAGGGCGGTCCTTGAAGACTATGCCAGCTTCCAACTTGCCTCCTTATCTCTGCTTTACTGGCGGGAAGGAGGCTCACGTCCACAAGTTTGCTAATTGGCCCGGGCATTTCCATCTGGCTCCTGACATCGCTGCCGTCGTCATAACTTAGGCCACGTTAACAGCGTTTACAGCGCTTTTAGTGGTGGGAAGTGGCAATCATCATTCACTCAGTTCATGTTGTGCTGCCTACTTCTTCCCTTCCTTTCCTCAATCTACCTCTGTCTGCCCTTTCTCTTCCTACTTCTCCCTGTTCTTCCTGTCACTGTTTATTATTATTATTATTCTCACTACAAGTGGCTCTACACCGAGTGACAAGCCAAATGGTTTCCTGTACCCCTGAAAACCATTTACAACGCTGGGTGGTAACCATGTAGTCAATTTACGTGGTGAAGTGGAGCCTGCAATGGTGCCCCTGTTAACTGGGTGGAGAGACGCGAACCAAACCTCCACACTATTCCCCTCGCCTCGCTGTGGTGAAGGGCTCTTAACCGCAACGGATCATCGGTTCACTGTACGGGACAACCCTAAAGCGCGATTGTTTGCCTGCGATTGATGGGTATGCTTGGCCAGAGAAAAAGAGGTTGACTAATAACAACAACAACAACAAAAACAAGAACGCTTTCAGTGAATCTGATATACTTTTGGAGGAGCTATATACGTATATTATCTTTACACACAGATACATAAAGTTAGATACAGACGAGAGAGAGAGAGAGAGAGAGAGAGAGAGAGAGAGAGATAACAATAATAATAAAAACAATAATAATAATTTTAATAATAATAATAATAATAATAAAGTTTATTTCCACAAACCGTGGCTATTCATATAACAATAGAAGTTATGTATACAATAATAGTACAAAATGTAGACGTGAAGATTATACCCTGTAGATATAAGTGTTAGGGAGTATAAGACAAAGGTATATAACTGTACAATTATCAATATACTAAATGTCATTACATTTTCTATTTCAAATTGTTGTGTTTGTGAATTATTACATCATATTTTACATCATACTTTACTAGTTTATTATTGTTTAGCATTATACAGTAAGATTATTGACGGGTGTTTAGTAAGTGACTGTTAAGTAAAATTTTAAGTGTTTAAACTACGTGATTCCTTGACAATTTCTGGGAGATGGTTCCATATCTTTGGCCCAATTACTGCTAAAGATCTTGCACCTGAGTCGGTATTACCCTTAGGAACGTCTGTCTATCTATTGCCAGACGCCTTAATCCTTTATACGGGGTCCACAAACGAATCACCTCCACGTCACCCTGTTCCCCGCCATTTCACTGCCCTGCTCCCAATTCACACCCACCTCTCTCATATACCTCTCCACTCCATCCCTCCATCTCATCCTTGGGCTTCCCCTCCCTCTCTCCCCCTCCACCTCACTCATATATACTCTCCTCGTCAGTCTCTCACTCTCCATCCTCTCCACATGGCCAAACCACCTCACTGTGTTTCTCCTAATGCTTCTTATCACATCCACATCCACACCACAATGCTCTTTCATCTCCTCATTTGTCAGTCTGTCTCTCCATGTGACTCCACAGGCTCCTTTCAACTCCTTTCCACTGCTCGCACTCTTGACTTGTGTCCCTCCAACAACGTCCAAGCTTCACTTCCATACGTCAGAGTTTGTTTCAGAATACTGTCACGTAGTAACTTTTTCACTTCTTTGCTCACTTCCATGTTTTTTATCACTGCTTTCAAGGAACCAGCAACCCTTCCTTCTTGTTGTACCCTTTCAAGCACTTCACCCTCCAAACTTCCAACCTTACTCATCACACTACCCAAGTACTTAAACGTACTCACATTTTCCATTTTCTCATCATCCAATGTCACTGTACATTCACTGGCTTCACCTCTCTCGAAGACCATAACTTTACCCTTCCCTTCATTCACCTTTAAATTCGATTCTTACACACTCTCCCAAACTCATCCACCAAGCCTTGCACCTCCCCTTCGTCGTCACTAAACAACACAGTATCATCTGCAAACAACAGTACAGGGAGTTTCCAAACACTGCCCTTTCTCATTAGGGCCACTCCAACATCCACTGCCCTACCTTGTATCTCTTTTATAACCCCATCCATGTACAGATTGAACAACCATGGAGACATGACACATCCCTGTTTCAACCCAACCTTCAAAAAGATAAACTCACTCAGGTCACTATCCACACGCACTGCAGCCTTAGCACCCTCATACATACTCTTCACAGCATTCAGCAACTTCCCATCTACTCCATATATTCTTAATACTTTCCACAATCCTTGTCTATCCACCCTGTCATATGCTTTCTCCAAATCCATGAAGGCCGCATACAAACTTCTTTCCCTTCTCTAGACACTTTTCCACTAAAGATCTAAGAATGAATATCTGATCTACACAACCTCTCCCCTTCCTAAAGCCTCCCTGTTCTTCTCCAACTAATTCCTCTGTTATTTCCCTAACTCTGTCAATAAGTATCCTACCATACACTTTTCCTATTACACTGAGAAGACAAATGCCCCTATGATTACCACACATTTCTCTTTCCCCTTTCCCTTTGTACAAGGGAATAATTATACCTGACTTCCAATCATCCGGGACTTTACCTTCCTCCCAGGCCGATCTGCACATCTTCCACATCCATTCTACTACTATCTCTCCCCCATGCTTCAGCATTTCACCACACACTCCATCAACCTGGGGCTTTCCCCATTTTGACATTCTTCATTGCGTCCACAACTTCCATCCTACTGATTTTTACCTGTCTTCTCACCTCCATCCTTCTCCCAGCCATTCCTCAGCCACTTAAACTCGTATTACTCTCATTCTCTATGTTCAACAATTCATTAAAGTGTTCTCTCCATCTGCTCACTTTTTCTCCCTTCTCAACTAGTAATCTACCATTTTTATCTTTCACTCCCCTACTAACTTCACTGCCACCCTGTCTGACTCTCTTTACCTCTTTCCAGAACATTTTCTTACATTCCCTCCACCTGACACTCAGATTCCTTCCAAATTCCTCATCCACTCTCTTCTTTCTCTTACTAATCTTTTCACCTCTCTCTTCCTTTCAATATATAATTCTCTCTTCCGCCTCTCAACTTCTTCCACGCCCTATTTCTCATCCATTCATTATATGCTTTTTTCTTTTGTGCAACAGCCTGTCTCACCTCTTCATTCCACCATGCTGTTCCTTGCACCCCCTTTCGTCTTCTCTTCACCCCACACACCACCTCACATGCTGCACATATTTCCTCTGTGAATATCTTGCACATACCTGCCACGTCCCCCATCTGCTCCAACATATTTACCCAATCGTTCCTCCATTTCTCTCTTATATTCTGCCTTTATCTCATCCTCTTGTAACCTTTCCACTCTCCTTACATCTACTCCTTCCTCCCGTCCTTCCCTTCTTCTATTTCTCCATTTTACTTGGACCTTGATTAGAAAGTCCACTCCTCCAACCTCTACTGTATATAATGTTGCATTCATTACACATCTTCGCATCCTTTCATCCACACACACATAATCATTCATTGCCTTCCTTTCATGCAGTTCACCATCCACCCTTCTCATCACTCGCCATGTAAACCTGTGGATCATTTTGTGCCTGAAGAGGGTATTATTATTTTTTTGTCTAGTAATACTTTGTGTCATATTGTGTACCGATGGAAAGAAAGGAGATAGTCAGGGTAGTGATTAGCTAGATATTTGAAGAGAGTGACAGCTGTGTCAAACTTTATCTTGTTTTGAGTGGTCAGCCATTTCAATTCTTTTTAAAAATGGAGTGACATGGTCAACTTCCTTGCTTTTCCATCGACAACTTAAGCAGCAACAGTTTGTAGTTTCTGCACACGTGAATGTTGAGATTTCCCTGCAGTGCCTCATATTACACTGCCGTAGTTCAGGATACTCAGGGTCACTGCCTGCACTATGATTTATCGAGTGTCTTTGTCAAATCTATCTTTTATCCTATTAATATACATTAATATGGCCATTACTTTTTTGCTAAGTTCATTTACGTGCTTATCAAAGGTCATGTATCAATCCATATATATACGTATGTTTTTTACATATGTGCCGGGTTGAACTGCTGTGTCTCCAAATCGAACAGTAGTGTTAGGTGGTATTAGTGAGATCATTGGCCTGGTCCCTAAAAGATACACTGCGTTTTAGTGGTGTTTAAAAGACCGTGTTAAAGAAAATATTCCCTGGCTATATTCAAGGTTTCCTCTGCTTTGTTCAATATATCCTGGAGAGAATCTAGTTTGTCACTGTGAAGAAACTGAGTGTCATCAGCATATTGCACTAAAATACAGTCGTTAAGATTTTCTGAGAGATCGTTCATATATATATTGAAACGTATAGGGCCAAGAACTGAGCCTTGGGGTACCCCACAAGTGACATTTGATTTGGAGGATCTGGTGTTTTGGATGCGAACAGACTGTGTTCTGTTATTAAGGCAGCTGTCAAACCAGAAGTTATCGACACTGACTTTACTGAGTTTATTGAGAAGAATGGAATGGCTGACACTATCGAAAGCTTTTGATAGATCACAGAGGGTTAAAAGTGATATGTGTTTATTATCCATGTTATGGTGGATATTATCAGTGATAACTGTGAGTGCTGTATTTGTGGATAGCCTAGCACGGAAACTATGCTGGGTTTGTGAGAGAAGTTTGTTTAACTCAAGAAATGTTATTAGTTGAGATGAGACGATTTTTTTCAATAATTTTAGAAAAAACAGGTAGCAGTGAAATTGGTCGGTAATTATTCACGACCTGAGTGTCCCCATTTTTATATAAAGGCGTGACTATAGCATTCTTCCATGCATTAGGGAATAAGCCCGTAACAACTGAAGAATTTATTACATGGGCTAAATAAAATGCGATTATGAAGAGGGAATCCTTAATAAAACGAAGTGAAATATTGTCTAAGCCATAAGATTTAGTATTGTGTAAATGTTTAATTGTTAATATTACAGTGTTAATATCAACAGTTTCTGGTCGGAATTGTGTCATGCTGCGTGCGCCATTACCAGTGACAAGTCTTTCAGATGCAGGATTTATGGTGTTACTGGCTTGCAAGGAGACCGGGGTATTTTCTAATGTTCTTTTACCAACGTCTGCGAAAAACTTTTATTAAATTCTTCAGCTTTACTTCGTGGATCATCAAAAAAGCTGTTGTTGGAGTTTTTATTGTTGGGTATTATATCTTGGACTATTTTCCATGTTGCAGAAGTATTACCTCTTGAGTTTGAGACTTCTTTGTGATAATATTGGTTTTTGGCTTGATTAATAAGTGATTTGGCTCTTTTCTTTAAATCCCTGTAACTTTCCTTTAGTGACATGTTGGACCTATTCAGTTTTAATTGGTTCCGTGTGTGATCCCGGGTTCTGATTATTTCTCGAATTTCATCAGTAATCCAAGGGGCAGGAGGACGTTTTATTTCTCTGGTAACAAGGGGGGCACATTTGTCCAAACTTCTGATGAGGACTGAGGTTAACATATCAACCTGTTCATTTACATTGTCAATATCCAGAATAGTATTTAAGAAATTTGTTTCATTTAGTAGGTGGGAACACAGTACGTCATTGCTATAGGTTTTCAGGTCACGGAAGGTTTTAATAGTAGCTGGACGTTTAGGCTTACTTATATTTGCGGTTAAAGTTATCGGGCGATCACCTATGATGTGTGGGACAACATTGCTATGAGTTATTTTCTTAGGACTATTAGTAATAATTATATCAAGAAGAGCAGCAGAGGTAGGAGTGATTCATGTAGACTTACTAACTGCTTGTGTCCGTTTATTACTGGACATTATATGGGATAATTTGCCATTATAAGGGAGGAGATTGTCATTTAGGTCCTCTAAGACAACCATAGCTTTCTTGAGAATTAAAGCAGATCTTAGCACCTCGTTAATATAATCAAAGGAATCATAAGGAGCCTTCGGGTGTCTGCAAATACATCTTTCAATGATTGTGGGTAATTTTCTGCATTGTACAGAGATCCAGATATCTTCCACTCTGTTTGTTTACAGATTTTGGGAGCTATCAGTTTGGAGGTTAAATGTTGCTTAATGTATATACAGACACCCGCGCCGCGTCCACTACCATTACGATAAATTTTGTAGTTAGGTAAATGTACGTACGCATCTGAAATGTGAGAATGCAACCACGTCTCACTAACACAAAGTATATCGATGTCTCTCTCTTCGATCATGAGCTTTATTTCATCAAAGTTAAACTGAAGAGACTGAGCATTTCTGTGTTCTATACCGAGATTATCCATTTTTAGGTGACATACAGTACAATCAGCTGTGTCTCCATTGCTATTCTCCTACGCACCATAGAAGTCACACAGTCTGCCTTTGTGACCTTATCTATGGCAGCTAGAACACTGCACTTTATGATCAAAGCGGCAAGTTGTTTGATGGTGGTTAAACTCGCCACAGTTATAGCAGCCTTTTCTTGTGAAGCGTTGGGGACGTGCATTGTGGAGGGGTGTTAGTGGCGTGGGAGTGGCGTGGGAGTGGCGTGGTAGGGGAATGCCGTCCACTGTGACCCACCAGCATTTCCCCGAGGCGTGATGGGTGGTGGGGGGAGGGGGTAACTTTCTTCTGTTTCCATGTCCATTCGATGGTAATTCTGTACCCCCGAGAGAGAGAGAGAGAGAGAGAGAGAGAGAGAGAGAGAGAGAGAGAGAGAGATGGAGACAGAACAGAGAAACACACTTTCACACTGGCGGCACATTAGCTGGACAACACACACACACACACACACACACACACACACACACACACACACACACACACCAGCGGAATGAGACAAGTGACTGATTACCGCCTGCCTTTCCCTCCCCTCCATCTCCCCTCCCCTTCCCTCCCTCACTGTCCCCCTCCCCTCTCTTCCCTCTCCCCTCTTTTTCCTCTCCCCTTCCTCCCCCCCTCGTCTGCTAACGCCTCTAGGGAGCCTGAGTGAGCAGAATGGGAGGAATCTAGAGAGTGGTGTGTGTGTGTGTGTGTGTGTGTGTGTGTTTGTGTGTGTGTGTGTGTGTGTGTGTGTGTGTGTGTGTGTGTGTGTGTGTGTGTGTGTGAGAGAGAGAGAGAGAGAGAGAGAGAGAGACAAAAGTTAAAGCACCAGGTAAAGTGAGGTACACACACACACACACACACACGGGGGGCGCTGGGGACAATCACATTAGTCTCCCCTTACCTCGCCCACACAGCCTTGGCACAAAAAACACAATCTTTCTCAGTCTTCCCAGATAGCGATAAAATGGATAGGGTAAAGCCAAGTGTTTTCATTTGACGGAACCGGGCCACTTTCACCACTAAAATACTAAGACGTGGGTGCATGAAAATTCGATGAGCCCTAGAAATGAGGTGCGAATGAGTCTCCTTGGTACCTAGTCAAAAATCGATCCTCCAGTCTGACTAGACAAAGACCTGATCTGGGCTGAAAGGGGTTAGGAATTTTTGTACGGTTAGAAGAGGCGCGTCTAGTTTAATATGAAGCCTCCTGGACCAAATCTAACAGACCTAATCTAACGTAAGTCACCCAGACCAAACCTAACATACCTAATCTAACATGAAGCCACTCAAATCCAATCCAACGGACCTAATCTAACGTAAAGCAACTAGAATCCATCCAACCAGCCATAATCAACGTGAACCTCTCTAACTCTGACGTAATCCTGTTGAAAGTAAACAGTATGCTATCCCAATCTAACCTAATTTAAACTAACCTAACCTACCCTACCCTACCCTAACCTAACCTAACCTACCCTACCCTACCCAACCCTACCTTAACCTAACCTAACCTATGTACATGAGCTCACCTACACCCACACAGACGACCCTAATCCAGTGGTATGTAAATGTCTCCTAATGACATAATCACAGTCGTCCACCTAACAAGCTAATTACACCTGTCTAATTAGTCACCTCCTTACCACGCTTACCTGGGAATACGACGACGATACACAGTTTTCAATTTCTCTAATTTTTACAGTTTTAACTCCCATAATATTTACACAATTCTAACTCCCCTAATTTTAACATACAGTCTAACTCCCATAATATTTACACAATTTTTAACTCTCCTAATCTTTTGGCAATTTTCAAATCCCTTAATTCTGACACAATATTTAACTCCCTTAATTTTTATACAGTTTTTAAGTATCTTATTTTTTTCACTATTTTTCCCCTAATTTTTACACATTTTTCAACTTCCCTAATTTTTAAACAATTTTGAACCCCTATTTTTTGCATAATTTATAACTTCCCTAATTTTTAAACAATTTTGAACCCAATTTTTTCCGAAATTTTTAACCCCTAATTTATACACAATTTTTTACTCCCCTAATTTTTACACGATTTTTAACTTCCCTAATTTTAAAACAATTTTTAAACCCTATTTTTACACAATTTTTAACCCCTAATTTTTACACAATTTTTTACTCCCCTATTTTTTGCACAATTTTTAACTCCCCTAATTTTTGCACAATTTTTAACATCCCTAATTTTTACACAATTTTGAACCCCTATTTTTTTTACACAATTTTTAACTCCCCTAATTTTTAAACAATTTTTAACCACCAATTTTCCTGGGGTCGGAACATTTGAGGATTTTTTTTTTTTTTCAGGCTGACACAAAAAACTTTGCTTAACTAAGAGAAATTAAAGTAGCAGTCAAGGGCTTCCAAAACTCACTTACGCAATCTTTTTTCTCATACTGATACACTTACGATTATTTTTTAGGCTAATACTAGATAATTTAATTTACTATAATGTTTTTACTTTAACTTGGCCTAAAACTGCCATCTCTCCATCTTTAATGCTTAGTTGTAACAATACATTAACACCTGAATACAATATTAGTC
>NC_137004.1:3424406-3484406 GCF_032717465.1 Coenobita brevimanus | reverse complement strand
TTATCACTGCTATGTCCAGTGAATTTGGCCACACACATTAAAGCTCGTCACTGAAGGTGGATTCTAACTACACTTCACAGGCCTAACCCATCTTCACACTTCATTTTTGGGGGAGAGGAAGTGGGGGGGGGGAAGAGGATTGTCTTTATAGATGCGGTTCACATTATCTATTAAATTCTTTCGCTACTCAAGGCCTAATATTTGACTTGGAAGCAAGAACATCGATTTTTATGTTTCGAAGCTCATCTCGGCAAATAAAATTCAATGTATCTTCAGTCGATTAGAAATGCGAGTAAGTAATGTGTTTTTCCCGGAATAGTCGTAAATTTAACTGTGTATTTGAGTTTACAAGTTCCTCAGGGAATATGATTTTCCTCGGCATAACGTGGTGTGGACGAGATAAAGTGAGAGTGAGGTAAATTTTGCCCTCGTGTTTCTCAGACCTTGTTCATTTTCTTCCGCCTCTCACTTGCAGACTCCTCTCTCCCTTCCTCTTCACTGCCACTACCATGCACCGTCTCCTGCCGTGACACGCTCTTCCTCTTGCCTCTTCCACACTCTTCCTCTTGCCTCTTCCTCTTCCCTCTCCCACAGCTTCCATCAACACTCCCTCCCTGCTTCCATCCACAAACCTGTACTGCTCTCCCCCTGCCCCTCTGCCCTCTATGCCCCCCTTCCTCTTCCACATTTCTGCACAGCTTCCCCTTCCCCCTTCCCCTCCCTCATCCCTCTCTCACCACCCTTTTCCATTCTCTGCCACCCTCCCTTTAACACCCCTTTCCCTATCCTCCCTTCCTCTCTCTCACACCCCTGTTAACCCCACTGCCCTCAACTCCCCTTCACAAACCTGTATAGTCTTCTCCCTCCCCCCTCCCTGTCCCTTGTCCTCTCTCCCTCCTCCATACCTCTGTCCCATCCCCTGCCCTTCCACACTCTCCTCTTCCCCTTTCCACAGCTCTATTTCGTCCCCTCCACCCTACTCCCTGTCTCTTCCACATTTCTGTTCTGCACCTTCTCCCATCTCTTCCACATTTCTCTACCATACCCTGTCCCTCTCTTCCACCGAACCTCCTTGTCCCATTCTCCCCTCCCTTCTCCTCCCCTGACCTCCTCCTCCCCTGCCCCCATCCTTCCCTGCAGACAGCCAGACATGGTGGCGTGCCAAGAAGCAGCAGGAAAAATAGTTGTGGAGAGGAGCACCCAGCAGCACTAGACTCCCCTCAATAACCTCCAGCAGACTCGACATTCCGCACACAATTCTCATAAGCCCGTCTGAGAATAGAGAGAATACAATAGCCTCCCCAATTCCTATTCTCATAAAGTCGTCTGGACCTGCCAAGAATTTAATATCCTCTAAATTCTCAAAGCAATTCTCATAAAGCCTTAAGGAAATGGAATAGATCTTGCACGTGCCCTACCAATTCCTCTCCTTTCATAAGGCCGTCTTGAAGGAGCGAAATAATGTAATAATTTCTACACTTCACATCTACCTCTTTCCTCGTATTGTCTCCTAACAATTGAACAGGACTTCTGGAGGTCGTAATAAAGTAGTAGTAGTAGTAGTAGTAGTAGTAATAATAATAATAATAATAATAATAATAATAATAATAATAATAATTTCTACCATTGAGTTGTCTGGAGTTAGCAGTAATAGCAAAAACAACAACAACAACAACAACAATAATAATAATAATAATAATAATAAACTTCTAACCATTAAGTCGTCTGGAGGTAGCAATAATAATAACAGTAATAAGAGTAATAACAACAACAACAACAATAATAATAATAATAATAAAAGACCTACTATACATCTAACTCTCACAGCAAGAATGAAAAATCCTTACATATCACATCTAATCCTTTCCATAATTGCCTTTTAAGTTTGGAATAGAGTCATTTAGAGGTAGACAGAGAGAAGAGTAATTTCCCCACGTCCTATCTACCTCACCTACCTCTCACTGTCTCTTAACCCCTTCACCTCGACGACGTGTATGTATTTTATTCTTGATACAGCCGTGTGATTTTATTTATTTTTATATTTATTTTGGTTTTGAGAATTTTCGAACTGACGGGGTTAGATGCAGCTTTAACCCCTTCAGTACGAGAACCCCTTCCCGAATTGGGGTCAAGATCGTCTCAAAATTAAAAAAATATATAAACAAAAAATAGGGCATAGGAGTGAACTGCTTAACGACGTCACTACGAGGGATTCTAAAACACACTTACGATCAATTTCCAGTCGTAACCAAGATCTCCACTTGCAGGAGGATCAAGGACAAGACACGGCCCGTTTTTCCATGTCTGCTTGTTCCTCCTAGAGAAAAAAATCTTAGTTAGAAGCGGAAATTATCTGAAACGACGTACTTTTTCCAGGAGGGGGTAAGGAAGGGAGAATGGGGGAAAAATACTGTACCTAAATGAGTCTAGTTCATCCTCTAAAAAACAAGCCTGAGTTACGATACAGAAACGATCGTAAGTATTGTCTGAGGCCCATTCTCTCGTCGGTCGAGGTAGCTCCCTAATACCTCTTTCTTACCGATTTATTTTTGCATACGGCTAGCAAATATCGCCTTGTAGGTATTTTATGCAGAGTATGGTGATTTTAGAATGAATTACGTAACACAGAAGAGGACGGCTAGGTGTAATAAGCAAAATAAATCGCTTAGGAAGGAGTGTTAGGAAGCTTCCTTAAATAAAGACAATACGGACCTGAGAATCCCACCCCAAGAAAATAACAAGGGATTTTCTTCAAGGTAAAGAAAGTTCTGCCCTTCTTAGCAACCTTCCTTGGGCTACTGATTCGCTTAAGGACGCTCCCTAACACCTGTTCCCAAGCGAATTAGTTTGCATCACACCTTACTGGCCTCGCTTCTGTCATATAAATCCTTCTGATATCGGTCGCCAACCTCTTCATTAATAGCAAATAAATGGATTCTGACCAGGAATAACTCGCTATGGAGGAGATGTTAGGGAGTTTCCTCAATCGACAGGAATACAAGCCGTAGGAATTATATTCATGCTGAGACGATTTTAGGTATTATGCTCAATGGAAAAAAAAAATCCGGACATGCTAAGTTCCCTATGCCTAACCCTGACGAGGTGGAATGCTAAATCCTAATTCTTTTTCTTTTTCTTTTTTGAGACGCCTGTGGTTATTAGGCATCGTTAGCCTGCATCCCATATTACAGAAAGCAGTTAGCAATAATAGAGGAGGGCTAAATATGGTCCCTCTGATTTAATTGGTTCAGAAATTATCGTCAGAAATAAGGACCTTACATTCCACTTAGCGGTTCAGTGGTTAAGGATATGATTATGTCTCAGGGAACAAGCGAGGGGAATCCTGTCTTGTTTAGTGGAATTACTAGGCGAACATCCTCCTCCTCCTCCTCCTCTTCTTTTTCCTCGCCTTCTTCTTTCACGCCTTCCTCCTCCTCATCCTCCTTCTCCTCCCTCTTCTTCTTCTTCTTCATCCTCTTGTTCTTCTTCTTCTTCTTCTTCTTCTTCTTCTCGTCGTCGTTGTCGTCTTGTCTTTGGCTTTTCTTTTCCTTCTTCTTCTTCTTCTGCTTCTTCTTTTTCTTCTCCTTCTTCTTCTTCTTCCTCGCCTTCTTCTACCACGCCTTCCTCTCCTCCTCCTCCTTCTCCTCCTCCTCTTCCTCCTTCTTCTTCTTCTTCTTCTTCCTCGTTGTCGTCCTCTTTATTCTTCTTCTTCATCTTCTTTGTTGCCGTCATCTTCATTTTCTTCTTCTTCTATTCTTCTTCTTTTTCTTCACTCCATCCTCCCCCTGCTCACCCTCCATATAACCTCTCCAGTCATCCTCTTCACTTTCCCCTCCTCTTAGATCCTTCATTTATTCCTCCTCTGCATAATATCACCCACCATCCCCCTCAAACTCTGATCCACCAAAACGACTCCTTCACCTTAACATAACTTTATCCAGCCACTTCTTTCCGCACCACCATCATCACCACTACTACCATCACCACAACCACCACCACCATCACTGCTACTACTACTACTACTATTACCATCACCATAAACATCACATCTCAACAGCTACCACCATCACCACAACCAGCACAACCACCTCCACCACCACTACAACCACCACCACCACCACCATTATCATCACTTTCACCATCTCCACCACCACCGCCACCATCACCACCACCACCCCAGAGGCACTCATCCACCACACTCACACCTCTATCTTCCAGCCTAACTCCACTTCCCTATCCACCTCTCCACACAAGAACCACTGGCTCCCTTGAACCCAATTCCTTCCGTGTGCCTGTATACTGCCCATCCACCGCATCCACTTTTCCAGCCACTATCCTAATTCTTTCCACATTCCTCCCCACCTCATGTCACCCTCACAATCATATACTCATCACAACCCTAACTCCTTCCACCTTCCTATCCACCTCACATTATCCATCTGTGTTTATCTGACGAAAATGGGCCAACCCTATATCATCTTCATCATCATCATCATCCAATCCTACGTTGCCCCATAAGAAGCGTAGGAGCCCGGGGCTAGGCAAGTTGGTCTTGATGATGAGAGTGACCAGCCTCACTCATCCCTGAGTGGCATTACGTGAGCAATAAACCCCAACCATCCCTTGGATATAAACCTTCACCGGCTCAGTCCGATAATTACCCACTAAACCACCAGGCGCCAAAATCTGGTTATATGGTTACCACCCAGCGCAGCAAATGGTTTCCTGGTGTACAGGAAACCATTTGGCTTGTCACTCAGTGTAGTCACCCACAGGCAGAAGGAAGAGGAAAGAATGAAGGAAAGAAAGACAGAAGAGGGAATGTAAAGTCACCCGTAGGCAGAAGGACGAGGAAAGAATGAGGGAAAGACAGACGAGGATGGAAGGAAAGAAGGATAGAGGCGAGGAAAAGGCAGACACCCGACAGCAGCACTACATCGAGTGCGTGGATGGTAAGCGTCCCCGCCTACCACAATCTACAATGTGGATAATAAACTGCGGTTGCGTGAATTTCAGCAGGCCTCGGTAATAGTGGCAGGAACAAGTCTCCTTGGTTACTAGTCAGATTAACCTCCAGTCTGATAACATTTGGCCATAAAGTGAGCATAGAGGGGGGTAGTTAACTTTGTCAAGTTGGAGTAAAAGCACTATAGAATAAATCTTTTAAGCTAACCTAACTCTTCCACTTTCCTATCCACCTGACCACATTAGAATCCTCCACTTTCCCTCAGACGACCACAATCACTCCCTTACTTAGCTCACTCCACTCGCCTATCCACCTCTCCACATCACCCAAATCCACCCTTCACTTACCCAACCTCCTCCACTTACTCGTCCAACTCCCCTCCACCACAACCCTCCATCTCTTCCTATTCCTGGCTTTTCTTCCTCCCTACCTTGGCTGCCCTCCCTCCACCATTAACTCCCTATTTACCTCCCTCCTCCACCATTAACTCCCTATTTACCTCCCTCCTCCCCCATTACCTCCCTATTTACCTCCCTCCTCCCCATTACCTCCCTATTTACCTCCCTCCTCCACCATTAACTCCCTATTTACCTCCCTCCTCCACCATTAACTCCCTATTTACCTCCCTCCTCCACAATTAACTCCCTATTTACCTCCCTCCTCCACCCTTATCTCCCCATTTACCTTCTTCCTCCACCACCACCCCTTTCTCCTCCAACCCCCCTACGCCGCCCCCCCCTTGCCTGTCACCCTAAGACTTTTCCATTTTGCTGGGTGTGAGACGAGACGAGACGAGACCAGTTCTTAGGAGGGAGAGACATCTGAGGAAACCAGTCTTCTCTCCAGACTTTCCTACCTCCCTCAGTCTTCCCTCCCTACTTTCCGTCTCTCCTGCCTCCCTCCTACCTCTTCCGTCTCCCTTCTTCCTGCCTCTCCTTCCTTCCTCCCTCCCTCTCGTTTCCTCCATCTCTCCCCCGTTCCTGCCGCCTTCTTGTCTTCAATCCCTCCCGCCCGCTTGTCCTAAATCCCTCTCCTCCGTCTTTCCTGCCTCCCTGCTTTCCTCTTGCCTCTTCTCTCTCTCTCTCTCTCTGCCGCCTCTACCCTACTCGCTTCTCTAACTCCCTTCACTGACTCCACTTCTCCCTCCCTTTGACACTCTGCTGCTTGCCTTTGATCGTGGTAAACACTGAAACTGATAAGGCTTTATATATATATATATATATATATATATATATATATATATATATATAGAGAGAGAGAGAGAGAGAGAGAGAGAGAGAGAGAGAGAGAGAGAGAGAGAGATTGATAGATATAGATATATAGATATAGATATAGATATAGATAGATAGATAGATAGACAGATATAGATAGATAGATAGATAGATATATAATACCTTTTCCAGAGAAATCATTGTCTATCTATCTGTATTAATCCATCCATTCCTCATCCAATCCTTCTTTTTCCCTATGACCAGTGCAGGGGGCGGGGCTAAGCTACTCAGTACTGACATTTAAGGCGAGTGTGACCAGCCTTACTTGCCCCTGAGTGGCATGATGTGAATAATAAACTCCAACCACTCCTCGGATATAAATTCGGTTGAAGCACCTTGACCCACTAAACCACAGGGCGTCATTTGGTTATAGAGTTACCACCAACGTAATAAATGGTTTCCTGGTTTACAGGAAAACATTTGGATGGTTACTCACGTTAGTTACCCGAAGACAGCACTACATCGAAAGAGTGGTTCGTAGGCATCCGTACCTCCCACCAACCGAATAAAAAAAAAAAAGAGAGAAAAAAAAAGAAAACTCATGAAACGTAAATGAGAAACTGAAGCCAACGCCAAGAAACACGCCCTCACCTGAAGTATGTGGGCCAGTCCTTGAAGGCTTCAGAGAAATAAAATCACGGCACTCATATACTGACAAAGGAAAAGGCAACTTCCACACGCGTTGCTTTACATTACGAGGCTAACCAGCAAAATCTTCTCTCCCTTGTTTCCACCTCCACACTCTCCAGTCACCTTTAGCAGGGATGTTGACGAGCGTGCGGAGAAATCACAAGAGTATCGTTATGCTGGTTACCATGGAATTTTCTCCCATTTCTCCCTACTAAAGCTTACCATGTTGACGAGCACACACACCATTAACATAAACATTATTCAGAAGGGAAACCATTGAATATTTAGCGTGCTCCATACCTCCTTGATGAATGCAATAGCGAAAGGAAGAATCATTACTATACCGCCAGAAGGTAAGGCTGCGAGCGAAGGACAGGAAGGAAAGTTTGAGATATGATTTGTCTCAGTGAAGGAATTGAAAATGAGAGTGTGGGTAATGAATTGGAAGTGTGGCATGAGAAAGAATGAGGAAATGTGGTGGGGGAGGTGTGGAGGTGGGGGAGAGGGGGAGAAGAGGGAGAGGGAAGGAGAGAGGGGATGGAGGAAGGAGATAGGTGTTGATGATGAGAGGGGTAGGTAAAGGACATACCGCAAAGAGAGAGAGAGAGAGAGAGAGCGGCATGACTGAGTGGCGAATTGGTGACTTAGTGAAATTACAGGCTACTCATGATAAACAAGCCCACAAACCATCATTAAAAAAATAAAAGTTGTAACAATTATCCAACTACACACATCATCAAAGGAAAGCATTGAATTTACGGTAAAAAAAATATATATATACTTGTAATTTTCCAAGCACCCGTCTTATTTAAGAACACAGATTACCCGGTTTCAGTGTTTAATGTTTTTGTTTTCTTTCACTTTCCCTTAACTGGACTCATAAAAAACTTTAGTCAATTTTGAAGTTATATTTTCTGTATATTTTCGATACTATTTCCCTCCCCCCAAATTTCTCACATTTTATAAATCATTTCAAAATTTTGGGATGCACTGGGAGTCTACGGTATAGGCTAAATAAAATCGTCCCATCGGAAGCTGGGATAAAATTACTCTGTATTCTCGGCCATTGCATTCAGTGTGATAATTTTCAACATCTTTAGTGTGGATTCTCTCAACCATTGCAAACTCGTCCGAAGGAAGCCGAATTAAAATACAAAGTAAGTTACAGCTGCACGGTTACTGGGGGGGAGGCCAACTGACTGTAACTGTTTGTATTTGTGTTTCAGTGTGTTACAGACTTCCTAGGTGATGGACGCCTTCATGTGGTGTCGCTGATATAACCGGGCGGCTCAACTGCCTGGTTATACAAACGTCCTTCTTCTATTTCCCCATCCACTCAAAGGAAATTGGTGGACTGCAGGAGGAGGGCAGCTTCAGCCTGCAGTCCACTGGGTTAACATTTCATATTAACCTCGGGCTTCAACAACAACAACTACTACTACTACTACTACTACTGCTGCTGTTGCTGCTGCTGCTGCTGGCTTCTTATGTGTCTGATCCGTAATCTTGTCCCCTTACGAAGTTTTCCTGTGTCTCTTCCTCAGCGATTTATTTATTTACTTATTATTCTTAAGTGCCAATTCTTGTCATAGGTTTGAGAGTCCGTCCCCTAAGACTTATCAGTCCACCTACATGTCACACTCCTTCATATATCACCATTTCTGCCCTAACACCCACCGCTCATACTAGATACATGCTAGAGTAGCCTCATTTAGGAGTGGTTTATTGGTACTAGCGGAGGTGTGTTTGTGAAATGTAGGAGTGGTCTGTGATAGAATATGCATGTTATGTGTAAGTTTTTATTTGACTCTTTAGATTAAGTAATGACCAAGTTTACAATCACACTAGAGAAATAATTAGTCGTGAGCGTAAATAAGCTTTTAAGGTACTGGAAACTGCCTACCCAGCGATAACGTGTGTGTGTGTGTGTGTGTGTGTGTGTGTGTGTGTGTGTGTGTGTGTGTGTGTGTGTGTGTGTGTGTGTGTGTGTGTGTGTGTGTGTGTGTGTGTGTGTGTGTGTGTGTAGCAATGTGCATTATCACTGTTCGTGACAGCAGATATTCAACGACTATTCAGAACACGAAAGGTCCGCTAGGTGTTTGTTTCTGCATAACTTGGCGGGATAAACACACACACACACACAAACTCAGCGTATAACAATGCACACTTCTGCTATTTTGCCGGGAGAAGAACCACAACGACTGCCTATTTTTAGACTGCATGATATTGCAAACAAGAATATCACTCGTATAATCTAATCTAACATAAACATACCTTATCTAACCTAACCTAACCCAACCTGACCTCTCCTAACCCAACCTGACCTACCCTAACCCAACCTGACCTACCCTAACCTAATCTGACCTCTCCTAACCCAACCTGACCTCTCCTAACCCAACACGACCTAAAGTAACCCAACCTAACTAATCCAGACCAACCAGGATAACTTCATCTAACATTATCATCTTAGTAATATTCTAGGAAGTCTGAGAGCTGTGTAAAAATAAATAAATAAATAAATAAACTAAATGGCAGCCTCTCCAGTATGTATAGTGATTTTTCAGAGCAATTTCCAGTGGACATTTATGAATGACTTATAGAGGAAATAATGGAAAAAATCATGTGGAAAAATGTAGTCCAAATATAACGCTGCTCTTCCACTCCGCGTGTCGTGAGGGCGCCTAAGTCTTATCAATTTCTTACTTGTATTATTTACTCATTTCTTACTGCCACTGCCACACCCACGCCCCCACCAGCAGACTGAGCCGTCCCCTAAAGACCCTACTAGGTGAGTTTGTAGAGGAGCGCAATTACCGGTCCCTCCTGCATTGAGAGAGCCAGGTTAATGGACGTGAATATGTGTACAGGTGTGTCTGCTTGAAAGGCTGTGTTTTAATCTGGTGTTACGGACATCTGCTTTTTAAAGATTCCAGATCCTTACGGTGTTAAACTGTATGCTGGTAAAACACACACACACACACACACACACACACACACACACTTTCTCTCTCTCTCTCTCTCTCTCTCTCTCTCTCTCTCTCTCTCTCTCTCTCTCCCACATATCACAAACCCTCGCCCAGTTAGCGTCAAGTTCATGTCGGTTGGGAGGTTTGGAGAGGCAGTAAAGACTCTCTCCTTTACCCAGGTAGCTTATGCAATATTTACCTGAAGAGACCCAGCCAGGTAGACGAGGGGGGAGGAGGGAGGAGAGGGAGACGACTGGTGGGGAAGAGAGGGGCGGGTTAAGGGGAGGGGAGGGAACTGTTGGGAGGGGAGGAAGGGGAGGAAAGAGGTGAAGGAAGGGGAGAGGACTGTTGGGGATGGGAGGATAGGTAGGAAATAAGTAAGGGAAGGGACGGAAAGGAGGAGGGAGTAAGAAAGGTGGGTAGGGCAGAGAGAGAGAGAGAGAGAGAGAGAGAGAGAGAGAGAGAGAGAGAGAGAGAGAGAGAGAAATACCAACAGACCCCAATACGCGTGTTTTTGCATCCCTATTAAGTGAGGAATTCCTTCTTATACCTCATTAGATCGATTCACTCCACTGCAACACGCAACTTGCACTTTTCAAAGGCGGAAGACTCGCTGCAAGCCATTCTGTATTTATCGAAACTTCTTTTTCTTTTTCATTCCTTTATTTATTTATTTATATTTTGCCTAACAGAATGCAAAGTCGTAGCTGAGTGAAATTCGATGACTTTGCTATGAGGTATATATGAGTGTCCTTGGTTACGAGTCAAAACCAGATCTCAAAAATTGACGACACCTGGTCATCAAGTAAGCCGCGAACATCTGACGGAGTGTGGGATGGGGCTTTCAAAAGACCGACTGAAGACGCAAAGAGGAAGAAGATGCCACCACCCAGATCAAATAACCAGACACTGATGGAAGAAAATACGTGCCTTATTGCGTACGTCTTTCATTTCGCATATTCCTCCTTATTACTCGTATTTATTGCTCTTTATTAGGTACTTTGATATATGTTCAGTATGTATAATATTCTTTAAAAATATACCGTATTATTTGCACTGACACAGATGCGTAATTCACTCCATATATTCACTGATTCTGTATGTTTTCTGTTTTATTGTGTTTTCTGTGTCATGAAGATCCTTTTACTCCTTTACTTCACACTTCAGTGGTAGGTGGTGGCGACATCATCCACTCACGTGATGTAGTGATGCTGACTTCTTTATTCACCTTTATGATTCTGTTCCTGTATCTGCTGTCCTCTCTTCGTGCTTTTCCCTTTCCTCCTGTCACTTTTTGCTACTCTTCTTTCCATTTCAGGTGGTTCTACACTGACTGTCAAGTTAAATGGTTTCCTGTACAAAGCTGGGTGGTAACCATACAATCAAATAACGGGGTGAAGTGAAACCTACTGTGGTGCTCTTGTTAACTGGTCGAGAGTCGCAAATGCGGCCTTCATCCGGGAACGAAACGTCCACATTTTTCCCCGCGCCTCGTTGTGGCGAGTCGCTGTCAGTCACAATGGGAAAATCGGTTCACTACACGGACGGCCCAGCAAGGGTAGTTGCTTGCCTGTGGTTGATGGGTCTGCTCGGTCAGACAGACTGGGGTGATTCAACAACAACTCCAAACGTTCACTGATCCTATGTGTGTTTTCTTTTTTATTTTAGTCTATTCCTACACTCATGGCCTTTGGTTCCTTCTTCCTCGCATTAGAAAAAAAAACACTCACTGATCCTATGTTTTTCGTTACTATAATCCCTTTACTGGAGTGAATTTTTTGCTTTTTCTGGGTTATGGAACAAAATTTTAATGCTTCATGGGAAACATATCTAGTAATGAACGGGATAATGAAGGCTCTATCTAACCCCCTCGTTCGAAAGGCCTCACCAAAGCTTAAAATTCATAAATACATAAAAAAAAAAACAGCTTCTGGATTGATTTATTTCATTAACAAGAGCATGGCAGCGTAACAAAAGACGTGACAGAAATAGCGACAAAAAAGATATCAAAAAGTAAATCATGTAATATAAAATAATGAAAAGCGCTCCTGGGGACATTAATATCGACCCACTACTGAACGAAAAAAAACGAGACAGTGAGCAATGGCTTTTGAAACTCAGTGTTGTTTTCTTCGGAGCCCAATACATCTTTCAGAATACTGCGTAAGAGTTTCGTGATTCTTAGAGCAAAAAGTGGTGCGATAATTCTGACGGCGACTGTACAATAGGACTTTAAGATATATTACGAGTCTACCCCATAACAGAGAATAAAAATAAATAAAGACAATGAAGGAAAGGTATGTGCGTTCAACTTACCTTATTTAAATGAACTGTGCAATTATATAACCTTGTAATGTGCATAGGACGGGGAAAAATAGGAAGCTCTGTTATACGCGTGTTAAATGTTATACACCTGTAATACTAGTGAAGGTATTGGTGGAGACTAAAGCGTATATGTCCGTAGAAAGTTATGAAGGAACAATGAGGAAGGTCAATGGCAGAAAAAGACAATATTTCGGCTTTACATCCTTTCCATAACACTTCGTGACTACCATCATAGTCTACTGTTGATCCATCTTTAGAGTGTTCAAGATGGAGAGACGGCAGTTTTTGGCCAAGTTAGAATAAAAGGAGTATAGTTCTTGTATAAATTAAGAAACAAGATATTTACCTCATGCGCCAGAAAATGCTAAATTACTAACAGATATTCCTCTTATAAATATTTCAACGATTACTGTGATTTTAACCTCCAGATGAAAATATTATTACTATTATCGTTAACACCAGTCTATTACCACCACATTCTGTTTATCTATCACTAACGCCATCTTGAATTACTTTATCTAAACAAAGTGAGAAGATAACACGTGAGTCGCTAATTTATGACAAACGTTTATGAACATTTGTAGTTAATGTTGTCATCCCTCACCCCACATTACAGAGAGAGAGAGAGAGAGAGAGAGAGAGAGTGTGTGTGTGTGTGTGTGTGTGTGTGTGTGTGTGTCAGAGTTCTGCTTCTCTTTCCTCTGTGATCTGACCAGGAAACCAAGAAACATGTAACTAATACCTAATACCACCCAGTACCTAATACCACCTAATACCTAATACCACCCAGTACCTAATACCACCCAATATCCAATACCACCTAATACCTAATACCACCTAATACCCGATACCACCTAATACCCAATACCACCTAATACCTAATACCACCCAATACCTAATACCACCTAATACCTAATACCACTTACTAACCCCTTTCTTCTCTTGCAGAAACTGAACGAGAAAATCGACTTCGCTGTGACGCCCCAAGACCCACGATACTACCTCCCCATCGGACCCTCCTCCACCTCCGACCTCCTGCCCCCTGACCTCACCCCGCTCCAGCGAGGTCACGAGTACCCTTCTGACCTTCTCCAGTACCAGGATGAGGAGCCCCAGTACCAACAGGAGTTCCCATACCGCCCCCAATACCGACAGGGGGCCGAGTTTCCACCCAGTTACCTCCGCGTGTCCGATTTGCAATACCCAGGGATGATCGATATGTATCCTGACCCCCGGCTCCTGGGCCCCGCTTCCCCCCAGCAGGAAGGGCTTCAGGGTCCCCAGGAAGGGCTTCAGGAGAGGCTGGATGAGAAGCGGGAGAAGGAGGACGAGGATGCAGCCGAGGAACTACTCATGAAGAACGAAGACGACGACAAGGCAAAGAAGGCCCAAGTTAAAGGTAAAAACAAATTTGGGGAAAAAATTGGGAAAGATGGGAAAAGAGCTTATCGAGAGGGCAGGAAAATGTTAGAAAATGACTATAAGGAAAAAACTAGAATATAGGAAAATTAAAAACTATATATACAACGTGAAGGCCAAGAAAACCCAAATACGAGGTAGGAATTTAATAGAAACTCGTATAAATGAAAAAATCTTGGGTCAAAATGAAAAACAAATTCAGGTTATAACTGAAGATGATGAGAAGGTAATGAAGGCACAGGTAAGGGGTAAGAAAATTGAAGGAAATAAAGACAGGGGAAAAAAAAGACTAATTAAGGTGGAATTTTAAGAAACAAAGATAAGAAAAATAAGGTTAACTCTAAGATGGGGAGTCGTAGGAAATGACGATGAGACTGAGAGAGAGAGAGAGAGAGAGAGAATGGCGATGACGAGAAGAAAAAAAGGCACAGTTAAAAGAGCGAAATTCTAGAAAATAAAGATAATAAAATAGGGCTAGGCGAAAAAAAAAAAAACCTGCTAAACGACAAATCTACGCCAAATTAAGTTAAAATGACTATACAATCATTAAATACAAAGGTTTATGATTTCCTGTGTGTGTGTGTGTGTGTGTGTGTGTGTGTGTGTGTGTGTGTGTGTGTGTGTGTGTGTGTGTGTGTGTGTGTGTGTGATAAATCCCCTTATACTGAAAGACAAAACTGTGGCATTTTCAGTAAGAATGTATTTAGCCTCAAGTACCTCATTACGATTATTTCTGTTTCATTCTTCTTCCTAATTGATGATTCTATTCAGCTTTAGAAAGACTTTATTAACATCTTTCCTGACACAGATGTTCCTAAGATAAACAGAAACGTTTGCAAATAGTAAAAATAAAAGTAACATGTCCTAAAATGGAAGAGGTTATGAGAGGAAGAAGACACATCCGGTGACTTCCAACACTTACATATATTCCTGTCACTTTAAATTGGCGTAAAATTAACATCTCTCCATCTTTTATTCTGAACTATAACAGGAGATTAGCCCAAAACAGCGCTAGTCACGAAGAAGTGTGTAGGGCCGTATCATTGTCTTTCTCCGCAACTGAACTTAGTAAAAGAAACTGAAAAAGAACGAAACTCTTGACCAGGTAGGTGAGAGGACAATGGTACTCGCCTTTGGATTCCTGACGAAGTATTGTGAAAGTTAGTGTGTTACGTAGACTCTCTCTCTCTCTCTCTGGACACAGGTTTCAGAGCCCGTTTCCCGAGGCCCAGCAGTCCTCCTACATACCATACACCTTTACACGTCACCTCTTAATATCGGATGCAAAATATTATAAAATTAAATATGTATACTAGATTTAGATTTCGTTTCATGAAAATTACACATCTTCTATATTCTTATCATTCTAACTTGCCTAAAATTGCCTTCTCTCTATACTGAATGCTGAGCTGTACCAGTGGATTAGCACTAGAATGTGATGCTAGTCACGAAGAAGTGCGATGGAAAGGGTGTAGAGTTGCAGCATATGTTTTTTTCTTCTTTGCCACTGTGCCACCACGTGAAGGCATCCCTCTCCAACACCTATTGTAAATAAGTGAAATATATAACCCTGAAAACGAATATAATGACTTGCCCCCTCCCCCCTTCAAAGAAAAATCGAAATATACTCGCAATTACTCAACTTACATCACTTCCTACATCCTCATTGACATTAATATATTCTGATCGCGGGTAATTATACTCCATTTTTTTTTTATTGAGGCGAAGATGCACTTGACAGGTTGATGATGATTGGCTGAATGCAACATGTCCAAAAAATATTTACTAACCCAAATTTCCCCCTCAGATATTTGTTGTCAGTTAATAATGCTAAATTATGAAGTAATGTTGCATTCAGCCAATAATCACCAATCTGTCAAGTGCATCTTCGCTGGATAAAAAAAAACTGAGTATAGGAATCTTTGCAGTGAAATGAAGGTCAATTAGATTTTCATGTCCTATTCAAAATGGCCCTTTAAATGATGAGGTAATTTGATTCTTGTTTATGACTCTCCACGCCATCATCAATAGGGGAGGTTAGGCGTAGGTCAGTTTTAACTCTCTCTCTCTCTCTCTCTCTCTCTCTCTCTCTCTCTCATACACGTCATAAAGAGTGCGCTTGCATGTTTAGGGTTCAGGGGATACGGTGTTTGTTACAAGGTGCGTGTGTTTTAACTCTCTCTCTCTCTCTCTCTCTCTCTCTCTCTCTCTCTCTCTCTCTCTCTCACACACACACACACGTCATAAGAAGCGTGTTGGTATGTTTAGGGTTTGGGGGATAGGGTGTTTGTTACAAGGTGTGTGTTTTTCCGTATCGTGTATCGTAGAGTTTTTGTTATATGATATTCGTGTGTTTGTGCATATCATTGCGGTGTGTGTGTGTGTGTGTGTGTGTGTGTGTGTGTGTGTGTGTGTGTGTGTGTGTGTGTGTGTGTGTGTGTGTGTGTGTGTGTGTGTGTGTGTGTTTACTGTATGAGGCTGTTTCAGCATGTATCTTGAATGTATTAATATATTCTACATACATTTCCTTTCATACACTATCTCACGGACTTATATAGGCCTGAGATTTTACGAACATAGTTTTACACTCATTATATTGGAAATGTAATCAAATATAACTAATTGTTCTCTTCCTATGGCAAAACAATATAGAATTTTTATGGTGTCTATTTTGGGTAGTCAGGGAAGTGAAAGTATATATCAGCATTATTACAATACTGACAACATCATCACCATCAATAATACCATCATCATCATCATCATTATCACCATCATCAGTGTCATTACCCATCTCATCACCAAATCTTTACCACTCTATTCACTCACAGATCCACACACTCATACCTTTACTACTCTACCCATTCATTGATCCACACACTCACTCCTTTACCACTCTACCCCTTCACAGATCCACACACTCACTCCATTACCACTCTATCCATTCACAGATCCACACACTCACTCCTTTACCACTCTATCCACTCACAGATCCACACACTCACTACTACTCCACCTATTCACAGATCCACACACTCACTCCTTTACCACTCTACCCATTCACAGATCAACACACTCACTCCATTACCACTCTACCCATTCACAGATCCGCACACTCACTTCTTTACCACTCTACCCCTTCACAGATCCGCACACTCACTTCTTTACCACTCTACCCATTCACAGATCCACACACTCACTCCATTACCACTCTGTCCACTCACAGCTCCACACACTCACTCCATTACCACTCTATCCATTCACAGATCCACACACTCACTCCTCTGTTTACCCCCCTTTCCCCAGTGGCCGCCACGTCTCAACCAGAGGAGCTGAATTACTCCAACAGGCGACACTCTCCTGCACAAGTGGACGAGCCAGGATTCAGCCAGACTCCCCACCGCGAGGCAAGGATGAGCGACCTCTATTTTGCAGGTATGTGGGGGGAAAGGGGAGGAAGAGGGAGGTAGGGTGAGGCAGGGAAGGGAGAGAGTGGGGTATAGTTAGCAGGGAAGGAGGAGTGTGAGCGAGGGTGAAGAAGGGAAGGGAAAGTGTGAGGGAGGGTGAAGAAGGGAAGGGAGAGAGTAAGGAAGGGTGAAACAAGGAAGGAGGAGAGAGAGAGAGAGAGAAAGAGAGAGAGAGAGAGAGAGAGAGAAGGTGAAGCAGGGAAGGAAGAGAATGAGGCAGGATGAAGCAGGATGAAGGGGAAGAAGCGTAGTGAGATAGGATGAGGGTGAGGCAGGGTGGGGTAGGATGAGGGAGGAGGAGGCAGAGTAAGGTAAGATGAGGAAAGGTGAGGCAGGGTGAAGAAGCGTGAAACAGGGCAAGGCAGGGAAGCGCCAGGGAGAGAGACAGGATGAGGTTGTTGGAAGCAGAGAACAAGAAGGGAGGTAAACAATAACCTTGTGTTTGACATGGTATGAAGAATGGGTAAGAAATAAACATGCAGGTTGAAAAAATGGAAGTAAGGAAGAGAGAGAGACAGAGAAGAGACTAAATGAGACCAAGAGAGACCGTGGACAGGGAGAAAACGAGGAGAGAAGCACAGGTAGAGGATATATGATCACTAATTTGCAGGTAAAGGTGAAGCAATGAAGAGACCAAATCAGGTAAGGGAGATTAGGAGAGGTATGGATGATGGGAAAGATAGATAGGGAAGACTTGAAGAGGATGGATGAGGTTAAGGAAAGCAGGGAGAGACAGGGGAGGAGCAGGGACAGGTAGGGGAAGTGGGAGAGGCAGAGAATTGACAAGAGGAGCCAGGGTAATGCTAAGAGAGACAGAAAAGAGGCAAAGAGAAGTAAAGGAGTCAGAGAGAGGGAGAGGGAGGCTATGAGAGACATAATAAGAAAGAGGAGAAGTAAAGGAGATAAAGACATGGTAAGGCTATGAGACGAAGGAAAAGGGTTAGGAGAAGGCTGGGAGAGGCAGTGTGAAGCACAGAGAAACAGGATAAAGCTGGAAAGAGGCAAAGAGAGGTAGGAGAAACAGGGTGAGACAGGGAAGAGGTAAGGAGAGGCAGGGGATGGTGAGAGAGGAAGGGTGAGGCAAGCAAGGGTGCAAAAAGGTGGTAAGGGGAGGCAGGAGAAGACAGGGAAGGGGCCAGAATAGGAAGGGTGAAATTGGGTGAGACAGGGTGAAGAAGGCAGAAGCAGTGAAGAGGAAGCACGAGACGAAGGAAGAAGTGTTAGGTGGGGAGAGTAGGGTAAGGCAGGAGTGTGAAAGGCAGGGAAGGTGCAGAGACAGGTCAGGCAGGGTTGGGCACGGGGCGTAAGGCAGGGAGAGGCAGAGAACAGATTATAAAGAAATAGGAGTAGACTGAACAGGCAGGGATAGAAGGTGAACAGGCAGCGAATATAAAAAAAAAACAGACGGTGAACAGATAGGGTGAGGCAGTGAACAAACAGTCAACAGTTAGAGTGAGGCAATGAACATGATAAGAACAGACAGGGTGAGACAATGAACAGATAGAGGGAGGATGTGAACAGGCAGTGAACTGACGGGAAGGGGCAATGAACAGACAGAGGGAGGAAGTGAACAGGCAATGAACTGATAGGGAGAGGCAATGAACAGACAGGGAGAGGCAATGAACAGACAGGGAGAGGCAATGAACAGACAGGGAGAGGCAATGAACTGACAGGGAGAGGCAATGAACAGACAGGGAGAGGCAATGAACTGACAGGGAGAGGCAATGAACAGACAGGGCGAGCTTTAGAAAGCCTGTGTTAAGCAGGTAATGGCAGCATCAGACAGGAGGAAGTAATTCAGAGAGAGAGAGAGAGAGAGAGAGAGAGAATTTCTGAGACAGGAAAAAAAAAAGTTTAAGTATTGCAGAACAGAGAATGGATAGGATGGAGGTGGGAGAGGCAGGAAGAGGAGGAAAGAGGCAAGAGAGGAAGAAACAGGAAGGAAGAGGAGGAAAGAGGCAAGAGAGGAAGAAACAGGAAGGAAGAGGAAGAAAGAAGAGGAGGAAGGAAGAGGAAGAAAGAAGAGGAGGCAGGGAGAAGAAGAAAGAGAGACAAGAGAAGCCTAGGCAAGGAAAAGATTTGGTAGGAGCCATGCCCGGTAAAGGGAGGGAGGGAATATGGATTGAAAGGGATAAGATGGAAGAAGCAGGGAGAGAGAGGCTGGGAAAAGGGAGGAAGAGGAAAGGAGAGTCAGGGGAGACGAGGCATGGGTAAGGGGGATGAACGAGAGAGAGAGAGAGAGAATTATGCCCTTCTAATCACCTAACGCCACGTCTCTCTTCTAACAGCTCTGGTGGCGGGACTGACAGCCATGGCGGTGTGTGGTGTCGTCGGGGCGGGAATCTGCTGGTACAGGTAAGACACACCTTTGATTCCATTCTAAATTATACCCTGGAATTTGATGGCTTACTGCTCTTCCTCATTTTTTTTCTTCCCTGCATAATAATTCTTCTTCCCAATTTCTGCTTATTTCGTCGTTTCATTTATCAAGTCTTCAACATGCTTGCAATCGTCGGCCTTGGTCACCTAAAGGCAGCTCTCCATGCTGCTCGATCTCTGGCTGACTTTCTATTCAGTCCTTTATTCCTGAGGTCACACTCCATAACCTCGTCCAAGGTCTTTTTCGGTCTGCCTCTCGCAATCCTACCCACAATGTTAACACCTCTCACTCTCTGCACCCAGCTGTCATCCTCCATCCTCTCCACATGCCCAAACCATCTCAGTCTACCCCTCCTCATTACAACACTAATACATTCAAGTCCCATCCCACCTCTCAACTCTTCATTCGTGGTCCAGACCCCCCCAGACCTGCCATTCAAGGACTCACTACACATCCATCTAATAATTATTATCTCTGTGCGTGTGAGCCTACGAACATCCTCTACCTTCACTGCTCAGGTCTCACCGCCATACAGCATTACACCTAACACACGCTGCATACAACGGCCCCTTAGCACAGAGGGAGAGCCTTTCTCAATGCCAGAGGAGACAACAGCTCTCTAACCTTACACCAACCACTCCTTACCGTAGCCACAGAGCTAGTCCCAGTCCCACCTCCAGCATATTACATGTCCTCCAGATAACAAAACTCTACACACTCAACTGACTCTCCAGCAAGATCAATCCTCTCCTGCCTCTCAATCTCTGCATGCTTCCCCGTACACATCTCACACACGAAATCACTCTTGTGCATTTCCCAAACCACTCTAACCAGCCACTCCTCTATCCCAAGCCTTCACTGCCCACTACACCTCCCTAGGTACACTGTCAATTGCCTTCTCCATTTACAACAACAAAACATTTTTCTGCCAATTGTTCCTTCCCATTTTCTGTATTTCTCCTCCCCATTTTTTACCAATTTCTCTCCCTTATATTCTCTCCAGCCTTAAATTTCAAGGTACACGTAAAATGCATATATTTCACCCTTTCTCCTTCGGCCAGGTATCACATTTTGTTGCGTTTCCTCTCTCCAGACAATTTTATTCATCTTTCTGCTTTTTTCGACCCGCCAAAATCTTCCACAGGAGCCTTCACAGTTAACGGTATCCGCCTTAACCCTGCATCATCTCTAAATATATGCAGGGTTTCATTCTCTATGGATTTATCAGGGAAAGTTCTAATTAAGTCTCTTGCAAAATGTGTTCGAGGAGAGTTTGAGTGGCCAAGGGGTTAATGAAACGTATGGTATATTAAACCCTATTAGTTGCATCTCGTGAGCTTAACAAAATCGACTGGAGGTGGCAAGAGTAAAACAAAAGTTATGTCATAGATTTCATGGGGTTCATAATGCTTCAGTAAAAAATCGCCCTTTTTATATGCACATATGAAAAAAGAAAAAGAAAAAAACTCAAGAGGTTCGAACAGGCTGCGTTACTAATTTCAGTCGTACCTTTTTCATGCTCAAATAACTTAAAACGTGCCTACCTGTTGTCAAAAAATGCAACAGCACTAGCATACTACTGCATGGAGAGGCCTTTTTTTTTCTTCTTCTTCTTTTTTACAGATGACAAAATATTCTCACGTTGTAGTTCATGAGGCCAGTCAAGGTAACACTGTCACATAATCTGCTTACAATATTTGCGTCGCTTCATTTAAATCAAACTAACTGTGTGTGTAAATGGTGCATACAGATTTACGAGCTAAGAAAACTTCGCCGAAACCAGTATTGTTACCCCTAAATTCCAGTTTGCTACCATTTTCTTCTCGAGGACAAAAGTAGAAAACGACAAGGCTAAAGGGGTATCTACGCTTTTACTCCCTTGAAACACACTCATGCCTTTCATTTCGCTTTTGTACCATTTGTGAGCAGTTATATGAAATTATGCACGAAAGAGAAATAGAAGAGGCGATCATCTTTTGTAATTTTATATGCTCATTCCGCTGCAACATAACTGTATCAAGATTTTTTTTTTTCTTTCGTTAAGCGTAACTTTGTAGTGGTGGTGGTAGTGACACTGAAATAACTGCGGATAACAATGAACACTGTTAATGATGGAAATAATTTTTAACTATATTCTCTTTTCTCTAACTAGGCCTAAAACTGACATCTCTCCATCTTCAATGCTGAGCTGTATGAACAGATTAATACCAACAGTTTATGCCAGTCACTATGAAGTGAGTCGTGACAATGCCTTTTCCCCACTGAGCTACGTGACAGGCTACGAAACGGCAAAAATCTTGGCCAAGTAAAGGTGACAGAACTATAATTGTGATGGTCATGATGGTTCTATGGTAGTCATTGTCTCCAGTTCTATAACATTCTCATTCTCTCTCCTTATTTCTTATCCTCAGTTTCTCTCGTTTCCATCTCATTTTTTAAAATTATGAAGTCCTGGATCTAAAGGGGTTACATTTCAATCTCTCTCTCTCTCTCTCTCTCTCTCTACCTCTTCTCCTCCCATTTTTTTTTTTTTTTTGCTTAGTTTTCTTCCTTCTTTCCCATTTCCTTTTTTTTCTCCCAATTTTTTTTTAGAATCTCTCTCTCTCTCTCTCTCTCTCTCTCTCTCTCTCTCTCTCTCTCATATATATATATATATATATATATATATATATATATATATATAATCTTTCCCATTCCTCCCCACCCTTTTCCCTGTCCTACTCTCTCTAATATAACAAAGACGTATATTCCTCTTTCTTCTTCTCTGCGCTCTTCCATCTCCTTTCTCCTCTTTTCTCTCTCTTTTTAGCACCTTTATCTTTTTCTCCCAATTACTCCTTCCTTCTCCAATTGCAACATCATCTCGTTCCTCCAGTGCTCTCATGCTCTTTCCTCCCTCTCATTATTTTCTTCTCTCCCCTCTCTCCGTTCCTAACATCTCCCTCCTTCCCCATTCCACTAACACATTTTCCTCCCCTCCCCCCGCCCCTCCCCCCCTCAGTAATAACGTACGGGGAGACGTGGCGAGAATAGTTCTGTGGTGTGGAGGAGAGGTGGTGTGGAGGTGGTGTGGAGGGGAAGAGGGGAGGAGGGGAGGTGGTATGGAGGTGGCGTAATGTGGAGGGGAAGGTGGTGTGGATGGGGAAAGGCGGTTGTGTGTAGAGGGGGATGGTATGGTGTGAGGGGGAGGGGAAGGCGGTATGGAAGGGGAGTGATATGGAACGGAGAAGGGGGAGGTGGTGTGGAGGGGAGGGTGATATGAAGGGGCAGGAGGGGAGAGTGATGTGGAGGGGAGGGGGTATTGTAGGCGTAGGATCAGATAACTTGATTCCTAGAGATCGGTCGCGTACCCTTCTTTCCCTTTTCCCTCTCCTACCCTCACTTTTTATTTTTTTCTCTCTCTCTTCCCTCACACTCATTTCCTTCCTTTCCCTCTCTTCCCACACACACTCATTACTAATTTTCCTCGCTTTCATTACACTCATTTCTTTCCTTTTCCCCTCGACTCACGCACTCAGGTCTTTTCCCCTCATGCCTTACACTCATTTTTTTTTTCGTTTCCTCTCTTTCCACACACTCATTTCTTTCCTTTTCCCTTCTTCCCTCACACTCATTTCTTTCTTTTTCCCCAAACATGATTATATTTTTTTTCATAAACATGATTATATTTTTTTTCATAAACATTACTATTCCTAAATTTTTACATCCTTTCGTACAAGTCTTCTTAGTTTATTCTATCGTCTTTTTTTTTTTAGCTGTGTATTATTGCTCATTTTTACTTCCTTACAGTTCACGTTATTATTATTATTATTATTATTATCATCATCATTACCAACATGAACATCACCATTAATTTTTTTAACAGTTTGCTACATTTCTTTTCTCCTCTGCTATTTCTTATTAATTCTGACTTCCTTTTGCATTTTCCTTCCTTCATCCTTTCATTATCTACCATTTTTTGTCTTTACACATATCCCAGCTAAATTTAAACAATATTATTCACCGGACAGAAGAAAATAAAGCAACAAGGAAAGTAAAGATCAATAAAAATAATGATACAACTGATGAGGTGTCAGAACACATGACAAAAAAAAAAAGAGAAAAACGAAAGAAAATGAAGGATGGGAAAAATTGAATGAGGTGACACTTTTGAGTTGACTGAATGTGTATCCTTTCCTGCCGAGGATCTGAATTTGATTTTATTTTTGCTCATATAATCAACTTTGGAAAACTCTTAATGAAGGTGTCATAAGGAATCTCCATAACTCATTCCTTTCTCTAACTCACTCCACTCTCTCACAAATATCTCATTCCACTCCTAATATGCACATTTCGCTCTCTAACAAACATCTCATTCCATTCGCTAACAAACACCTCATTCCACTCTCTAACAAACACCTCATTCCACTCTCTAACAAACACCTCATTCCACTCACTAACAAACACGTCATTCCACTCACTAACAAACACGTCATTCCACTCTCAAACAAACACCTCATTCCACACACTAACAAACACCTCATTCAACTCTCTAACAAACATATCATTCCACTCTCTAACAAACACCTTTTTTCACTCTCTAACAAACACCTCATTCCACTCTAACAAACACCTTATTCCACTCTCTAACAAACACCTCATTCCACTCTCTAACAAACACTTCATTCCACTCTCAAACGAACACCTCATTCCACTCTCAAACAAACATCTCATTCCACTCTCTAACAAACACCTCACTCCACGCTCTAACAAACACCTCATTCCACTCTAACAAACACCTCATTCCACTCTAACAAACACCTCATTCCACTCTCAAACAAACATCTTATTCCCCTCACTAACAAACACTTCACACTTTCCACTGCACTGAATCATCTCCATACATACCTCATAAACACCTGCTGCCTTCTCATTCCTCAGGTGCATAACATTCTTCACTTCCACTAAGGTCACATTCCCCTGCACTACATTCCTTCTCTGCACACCATCAGAATCAAATATATTTACTACCACTCTGCTCTGACTCCCTCATTTTTTCCACTCTGCTCTCATTTCCTCATTCCTTCCACTCTGCTCTCATTCCCTCATTCTTTCCACTCTGCTCTCATTCCCTCATTCTTTCCACTCTGCTCTCATTCCCTCATTCTTTCCACTCTGCTCTCATTCCCTCATTCTTTCCACTCTGCTCTCATTCCCTCATTCTTTCCAATCTGCTCTCATTCCCTCATTTTCTCCACTCTGTTCTCATTCCATCATTCATTCCACTCTGCTCTCATTTCCTCATTCCTTCCACTCTGCCCTCATTCCCTCATTCTTTCCACTCTTCTCTCATTCCCTCATTCATTCCATCAGCTTCCTACTTCAATTCCTCTTGTTAGCTACCTGCCACTTTCATCCTTCACACCTTCACACTTTCACCTTCATTTCTACATTTTCTCACCTGACAATAACACTAAAACAAAAATTCTACTTAGGACATTTGGAAATAACACCTGTATGTTGGAAATAATGCGATATCATAGAAGAATGTCTGAAAAATAAAGGAAAAAATATTCACAGGTGACTGCTTAGAGACACTGGCTTTATACTTACAAACTTTCTCGAGTTTTACTCTCATATTAAACTGATTTTTTATAACTTCGTCTCCCTTCACAGAGTTACCAGACATTGCACAGTCAAGCTAATGTTAAAATGAACTAAAGAGGAAACATTTAAGGGAAAATCCGCAACATTTCTCGAAGTTCCCCTTTTTTCATAGGTAAGTGCATGTAATTTTTTGTACCTGTAATTGTGAAACGAACGAATCACGGACGAAACAGGCTCGAAGGCCCGATCTGCTCGACCTTGCTCCAAACCGTAACCGCATTCGACGTCGAGTGAAACACAGGATTGTATTCGGGGAGAGAGAGAGAGAGAGAGAGAGAGAGAGAGAGAGAGTGTGTGTGTGTGTGTGTGTGTGTGTGTGTGTGTGTGTGTGTGTGTGTGTGTGTGTGTGTGTGTGTGTGTGTCTGGTTTTGCTTCGGTTTGTTGGTGATTATTCTCCCTCCCTTTCAAACTTTTTTTTTTTTCAGGGAGAACTATAAAATAATTGTAAAAGCCTTAATAGATAATTTAATACAGGTGTTAGAGATTCAGGAACATGCATGGTTATTTTAGGGCCAATTGACCTGGAATTAAAAGCGTGAGGATGTAGTAACGAGCGTTGGTAAGTAGAAAGAACCACAACAACACTAGAAAGAAAAGAAAGTGTAAAGAAAGAAAGAAAATAAAGAATGGGGATCTCAGACAATGGTAAACTGTTTTATTCTTTACCCCTCCTCCCTGTTCCTTAAAATTCTCTAGCCTTTCTTCCTCCACTTTAACATCGATCCCATACTCCCTTCTCTTCACCCTTTCTCCCTCTCTCCCTCACGCTGTCATCTCTACCCCTCACCCTTCCTTCTCCACGCACCTCTTCCTCCCCCTCCCCCTTCACCCTTCCTTCTCCCTTCACCTCTTTCTCCCTCTCTCCCTCAACCTGCCGTCCTCTGTCATTCACCCTTCCTTCTCCTCTCACCTCTTCCTCCACCTCACCCTTCACCCTTCCTTCCTCTCCCCCTCACCCCTCATCACACCCTGCCCCTCCCCCACCCACTCTCTGCATAATAATGAGGCAAGATGTTACCCCCCCCCCCGGCCCAAGTGAGGGTGGGGCAGCCATTATGCTCCTCTACATAATGGATGCATACTAACTGGGAGGATTGATTGATGGAACGGATTAGCACAAAGGAAGTACTGCAGTCTGCGTATTATATTATTATTATTATTATTATTATTATTATTATTATTGAAACTATAACTAACCTTAAAAGTGCTTAAAATTATAATGATAATAAATAATGATCATGTTGAGCGATGTCAAAGCGCTATGAAGTATCATGTGCAATTTTTCGATGTCCAAAATATGCCAGGTGGGGGGGGGTCAACCATCCACTCACTCTATGTAGCGCTGCCTTAAGAAACGATGTACTGTACCCAAGAAACAATGTACTACCCCAACCGAATGACGCCTGGTGATCTAGCGGGTTTAGACGCTCCGACCTGATGAAGCCCCGCGTGGTATTAAATGTCAGGACTGGGTGGCCTAGCTCTGGGCCCCTACGCTACTGATGGGATAAGAAAAGGATAGGATGAAGGAAGGATGGGAAAATGATGAAGGAGGGATGGTAAAATGATGAAGGAGGGATGGTAAAATGATGAAGGAGGGATGGTAAAATGATGAAGAAAGGATGACAAAATGATCTATCTATCTATCTATCTATAGCCCGACGCCCTAATCCCGCAAAGGGTGGCCGCAGACAAAACGCCTCCAAGTCACTCTGTCACCCACCATTTGACCCCCCTCCCCCCAACTCACCCCCCCCTCCCTCATATACCTCTCAACTCCATCCCTCCACCTCATCCTCGGTCTACCCCTCCCTCTCCCTCCCTCCACCTCACCTACATACACCCTCTTAGTCAGTCTTTCATTCTCCATTCTCTCCACATGTCCAAACCACCTCAGTGTATTTCTCCTAATCTTTTCAACCACATCCACATCTACCCCACAACGTTCCTTCACTTCTTCATTCGCCAACCTGTCCCTCCACGTCACTCCACATGCTCCTCTCAAGTAACTCATTTCCACTGCTCTCACTCTTGACTTGTTCCCCTCTTGCAAGGTCCACGCCTCGCTTCCATACGTCAGGGTAGGGATCACAATACCATCATGCAGTGACTTCTTAACTTCCATACTCACCTCCCTATTTCTCATAACTAGAACAATAATGACGATACTATTCTGGCCCCATGAAGTCTTACCCACAATTTTCCTCTTATTCTCTGCAATCTTCAGACGATTTTACTCAGCTCTGGGGAGATTTTTCGAACTGGAGGGGTTAGAGGTAGCAGCTTTCGTTTACCCTTTCACTTTAGGTGTCCTCAAAGCTGAATAAAATAGCATGGGGGTAACGTGAATAAGATTAATAAAACACGTCACAGGAATGAATGGATGAATGGCCTCTTTTTTATATTTTCTCGCAGCCTGGACTAAAATATTAACTACGGCAATTAGGAAAAACGGATACAAATAAGGCTTATATTTTTACACGTGAAAAGCTACATGGAAAAAAAAAACATGGGGGAAGCAAAATACGCACAGAATCTCACTCTAATCTTTCAAAAATTAAGTGTTTATGGCTCTCTAACAAGTGTAATTTTTTCGCTGCGACGGGGTGGATTTCGCATATTCCTTAACACCCAAAGCTTAAAAATTCACCTTTTGTGATCTCTTCTCTTCTGCTACCTAGGAATTATATTTAGACAATCAGATTATTTAGTTCAAGCGACAGTAATCATAGTGGTCGTGTTTTTTTCTAGTGTACCCTTGAGTTCACCTGCAAAAGAATATAGAAAACGGTATTATTTTGGCGGGTAAAAATATGACAGCAAAATTTGATTAAGTTAAAAAAAAAGTTTAAAAATCTGGACAACTAGGGTGTAATTTTTTAAACGATGATGATGATGATGATGATGAAGTGTTGTTATTTGTCTTTTGCTCTGAGACAGTGCCAAAAGATTTAATTGTTCAGGTATCAAAAGTGCCATGAAAGGTGGTCGTGGTGACAGTGGTGGTGATGGTGAAAAGATGTAGTGATGGTGGTGGTGATGATAATGTTAGTATTGGTGGTGGTGGTGGTGAAAGGATGTAGAGATGGTGGTGGTGGTGATAGTGTTAGTGATGGTGGTGCTGGTGAGAGGACGAAGCAATGGTGGTGGTGGTGATAGTGCTGGTGATGGTGAGAGGATGGAGTGATGGTGGTGGTGGTGTAAGTGTTGGTGACGGTGGTGTGGTGAGAGAATGGAGTGACGGTGGTGGTGGTGATAGTATAAGTGATGGTGGTGAAAGGATGTAATGATGGTTGTGGTGGTGATAGTGTTGGTGATGGCGAAAGGATGTAGTGATGGTGGTGATGAGAGGATGTAATGATGATGGTGATGTAGTCGAGATCTGCTAGAAGTGATAGTGACAGCTGATGTACCAGTGATGTTAGTGGTGATGATGGTGAGAATATGGTGGTGGTGGTAATGGGGATTCAATGGTGGAGATGGACGGTGGTAGATGTGATGATGATGATGGTAGAGGGAGTGTGGTGGTGGTGGTGGTGACGGTGGTTGTGGTGATGCGGTGGTGGTGGTGGTGGTGACGGCGATGCTATTGGCACTAAGGAAATTGGTGGTGATGATGGAAACGTAGGTGATGACAGCAGGAGATAACAGTGGTGCCAGTAGCAGTATTAGTGATGCTCTCTCTCACTCTCTCTCTCTTTCCCTCTCTCTCTCTCTCTCTCTCCCTCCTTGACCTTTATCCTCATCGGTATTCCCCACAGTTCCATTTCTTTTCCCTTCACCCTGTCACCTTCAAGCCGTCTCTTTTAGGCTTTCCACCTCTCATGTTTCTCTCTCTCATACCTATTTTTCCTTTCAATTTCTATCTCTTTATTTCTTATTTCGTTCATTTTATTTTGGCCTTTGCTTTAGTTCTCTCTCTCTCTCTCTCTCTCTCTCTCTCTCGTTTCGTCTCCGTCACTCCTTCCCCAGTGTCTCTTTTATGACAGTCACCTCGTTTGCCTGTTCCCTGCCCCACCATACAAATTTCTGCTTTACTCTCATCTTTCCCTCAACTTTACTGCCTTGACTTTCCCTCTATCTCCATTTTTCCTCTCCCTCCTGTCTCCTTTTCCTCAGTTTCCCTTCATTTTTCTCTCATTTTCCTTTTTTTCCATCCCTCCTGGATTCAGATTTCCCATCCTTCATTTCTCACAGTTTTTCTTTTTTCTTCTCCTTCCTATTTCCATATTTTTTTTTCTCACTCTTCCCCATTTTTTTCTATTGCCTTTCTCCTTAACTTACACTTTCTGCTTTCTTTCTTCTCTCCCACGTCTCGTCATTTCTGTTTACCTTTTCTTTCTAATTTACTATGCCGAGGCGTATATGGTTTCTCTCTCTCTCTCTCTCTCTCTCTCTCTCTCTCTCTCTCTCTCTCTCTCTCTCTCATTCTTCTTGGTATTCCATTTCATTCATGTGATTTTCTACTTTCATTTCTTTTATTATTTTCCATCTTTCTGTAAATGTGTTTCTCTTTTCCTTAATTTCTCTTGACATTATCTCTTCTTTCTTAAGTGATTCTTCCCCCCCTTTTTTTTACATGCTGTCATTTTTGTTCTTCTGTCTATATTTTCCTGCTGTTTTTCCCCCTGTGTTTATACTTTCCTCCTGTTTTTCCCCTCTGTTTGTTTTTTCCTACTGCTTCACCCTCTTGTTTCCCTTCCCCTCCTTTCTTTCCCCTCTACTGTTTCGATTCCCCTCCTGTCTTTCCCCTCCTCAGTTCATATTTTGCTCCTGTCTTCCCCTCTTCTGTTTATATTTTCGTTTTCTATTTCCCCTCTTCTGCGTTTATTTCCCTCCTGTTTCCCCCTTTGTTTTCCTTCCTCTCCTACCTTTCTCCTTTTCTGTGTTCATTCCTCTCTCCAGTCTTTCCCTCCAGCCATCCCTGCATCTCCAATCCAGCACAAAATCACGCACACTTCTCCAATATTTTCAAGGAAGAAACCCTTTGCCAATATCGATTATGCAGAAGCGACACAAACATCATAAAGCACCCTAAAACACACACCGCCATTCCCTTCTGCTTTATATGTATCAGATCCACCAAACTTGACTTTTTTAATCGCAGTGGCGTGCCTCTGATAGCCTGCCGTATGTCAATTAACGTATAATGAAAGTTCGCGTGTGTATCAGATGGCGAGATGTTACATATTCTCATAAGCAGAAAGTACTGATAACTAGCTTCTGGCCTTGGGTTCTTTCTTCCTTGCATAAAAAAAAAAAGCGTACTGGTTCATGGCCGGTATTCTCGTCGGTTGAGGAGGCTCCCTAACACCTTTTCCTAAGCGATTTATTTTGCTTATTACACCTTACTGTCTCCTCTGTTATATAGATCTTTCCAATATCGCCATACTCTGCATAAAAATGTATAAAATGATATTAACCAGCCATATCCAAAAATAAATAGCTAAGGAAGAGGTGTTAGGGCGCTTCCTTGCGTGATGAGACATAAGTTTTTTGACGCTGTCTTTCCAATAAACTATAGTTATTTCACCTTAACTTGACCATGATTTTCGTCCTTATGTATTTACTTATGTATTTATTTTTTTACGTAACTATCTATATACCTAGGCTGCTTCTCCCAAGGAATGGGAGGTAGCCGAGACAGGACGACACACTCCCAATTTACTCAACCAGTCAAACACATTCATTCGCATCTTAGCCCCAAAGGGGAGAAGGGACAGATCCTCACCGCACCACACCGCACGAAGGTCAACTGTGCAGTGCAATCAGTGACACCCGCAGCAGGATCCACCAGCAGAGCTGGTTTACCCCTGCCACATCATAATAGACCCATCCCCTTACACGTAACTCACTGGCAGGATAAGTCAATGCTACGAGTCATACATCCTTCCCAATGCACTTCGTGATTAGGACCATCATCTAGTGTTTATCTATTGTTAAACTCCGCATTCAATATGGGGAGAGAGCGGTTTTAGGCCACGTAAGAGTAAAAAGAGTGCAGCTGCCAATCGATTTATCTATCTATTGGCCTATCAAGTGAAAGTTGCCATAACAAGTACATCAGGGCCATTTTAATTCTAAGTAAAATAGTTGTTTTAGAGTATCAATTTCTACATAAAATTCCACCTGTAAATCATAGTGACAAATTGGAAAACGGGCAACAATGGCTACTTTTAAAGTGTTTCTTCAACTTAGTCCTTAATGGCAAAAATGGACGTCAGAAAGGCGAATTATGGCTTACCGAAGACTTGCTATTAAAAGAGGGAGGGGGAAATCTACGGACTCCGCTACCCAATTTTCACTATGTTTGTGTAGGGTGAGATTCTCTGATGTGTCGGTAACGCCTGATGAGAGAGAGAGAGAGAGAGAGAGAGGGAGAGAGAAATGACAGACGGCAAAAATATAAAATCCCTCCAATTCACCTGATAATACACTCCTTCATATCACCGTGGCGATCACAGTCATGATAAATATAAAAATGATTTGTATGGTGTGTACAATCCCCATGTTACTATAATTATTCCTTTTTAATTATTCAAGAACCGTGCAATCAAGACACGAAATATATACATAATTATTTTTGGTATTAACTAATGACTGTACTGAGGAAAAGGTAATTATCTCACTTAAATAACATGTGCATTTTTAATTACATTCCATGCTATCAGAAACATCAAAGGAGTCCATTTTGCGCTGTAATTATCACAGTACTCCATTTTCAGAGAGAGAGAGAGAGAGAACGAGAGAGAGAGAGAGAGAGGATGTTTCTCGTCCAGTCAAACTGCAGAGTCAATTTTCTCTTCTCTACACTCAAGGCACGAAGACAGTCACAGAAAACACACAAACTACGCGAAAACACACACACACACACACACACACACACACACACACACACACACACACACACACACACACACACACACACACACAAATCTCGTGATGGCTCTGCCGATACGCCTCCTCTTGAAGTCAACCTCCCCCCCCTTTGTTCCCCCTCTACACAGGTCTCTCCCTCCCTCCTCCATGATTTTCCCCCTCCCCCTCCTTTTTTCCCCCACTGGGCGTAATGAGGGAGTGGGTCCAGCCTCGTGCTAGCTCTCAGATCAAAAAATTTAGAGCGTCATGCAAATTACAATGCCAGAGTAGTGCCCCCTCTCTACCCCGTTTTCTATCTCCTCCACCTTTGACATCTTGACTTCCTCCCCCCTCTAAACCCCTCTCACACCTTGCCACCCCCTCCTCTTCGCCTCCTCTCCCCACTCACCCTCGAAATTCGTGGTTACCCCTCCTCCCTCCTAACCCCTCCCACACCTTGCCTCAGCCCTCCTTCTCCCCATTTACCCCCTCCGCCTTGGACATTGACTCCCTCCCCTATTGTTCCTTCCATCCTTGCTCTCTCATTTTCCCCTCCACCTTCGACATCATACCATTTTCTTCCACTCCTCCTCGTCGTCCTCCTCCTCCTCTTTCCAAGCCTCGTCTCATCCTTCCTTCATCTCTCCTCACCCCTCTTTTCCTCATGCATATGCCTACCTTTCCATCCCTACCTTCACCTTCCACTCTTTCTCTCATCTTCACGTCTTGTCCTCGTGATATTTCCCCTCCTCACCTCAACTTCCATCCATCTTCCTCACCTCAACTCCATTCCTATCCCTCCACCCTTCTTCAAAGTCCATCCCTTCCACATCTCATCTCATCCTATCGTCTTCTCCTCAACTCCCTTCTATTCCGCTTTCTCACTACCTTCTTAAGTCCTTCCTTCCCTCCTTCCCCTTCCTTCCCTTCCTCTGACACTCGCCCTCTCCTTCACGTCATTCTTCGGTATTCTTGTCCCCTTCCCCACCTCCTCGTCTCCCTTTTCTTCCCATGCTCCTTCTTCCTTTCTCCCTCTCGCTTCAACGCTCCCTCTCATTATTTCCCCCAAACTCCCTCTTTTTCGCACCCTTCCTCGGTATCCTCCTCTTATCTTTCTCACCTTTTTCCCTCTTCCTCTCTCCCTCTTTCTTTTTTTCTACACCCTCTCCCCTCCTCGTCCGTACTCTTCCTTCGCTCCACAATCCATTAATCGTCAGTCTTCCATCCCTCTTAAACTCTTCTATCCCACGTTCCCCTCTTTCCCCCCTCCTTCTCTGTCCCTTCTACTCCCTCTCCTGCTATCCTACCTATTCCCTCTCCTTGATAATCCTTCAGTACCTATCCTTCAGTACTCCACGCCTCTCTCCATTACCAAGCAACAAAATCTCTCTCTCTCTACTCCTCACCTCCCCTACCCTTCTGTCTGTATGAATGTGTGAATGTATATGTATGTCTGTGCGTATGAATGTATGTATTTATGTATGTATGTATGTATGTACATGTGGGTTGGCCAGGGCGTTATGTCTACACATGTGCGAATGGCTATGTATGTACGCATCGGTGGATATAAGCAACACAAAAGACTAAAAACAAAATCAGACTGAAAGAACTCCAGGACCAAAAAAAAAAAAAGGATCGAAAAATGAAAGGCAGAAAAATAAGTATGCTCCTCAGAAAAAAATAAGTATGTTCCTCATATAATAAGTATGCTCCTCTGAAATAATAAGTATGCTCCTCAGAAATAATAAGTATGCTCCTCAAAAATAAATATGCTCCTCAGGCTTCTTAAAATTCACCATCAAAAATTTCTCAAAGGGACCGGGACCCCTCCCCCCCAGGAGCGTGAATTTGAAACTGGTAAATATTTTCGCGTCTACCCGGGGGGCCTGCCAGCCGTCGGAAGCTGTTTGCACCCCTACCGCTGAAAGTTGGGGTGAGCGGAAGGTGTGAAAATGGAGAGGGGTGGGGGAAAATGATGGGGAAAATAAGTGAGGGGTGGTACAGAGTGAGGGTGTGGTGGAGAGGGAGGGTGTGGTGAGAGGGAAGGGGTGGTGACTGGAGTGTGGTGGGCAGTGGTGAGGATGTTGTGGTGAGTGGTGAGGGTGTGGTGGAGAGGGAGGGTGAGGTGGAAAGGGGTTAGGGTGTGGTGTAGAGGGGTAAGGGTGTGGTGGAGCGGGGTAAGGGTGTGGTGGAGCGGGGCAAGGGTGTGGTGGAGCGGGGTAAAGGTGTGGCGGAGAGGGGTAAGGGTGTGGTGGAAAGGGGTAAGGATGTGGTGGAGAGAGTTGAAGGTGTGGCGGGGGGTGGTGAGGGGATGGTGGGGAGTGGTGAGGGATGACGGGGTGGAGGAGAGGGGTGTGGGGGATGATGGGGTGAAAGAGGAGAAGGAAGCAAGGGAGGAAAAAAATTCAGTACTGTTATGAAAAGGAACAGTGAGGGAGAAGTAAAACTGAACAAGGGTTAAGAGGAAGAAGACTGGGGAGAAATTGGAGAAGAGGACGAAAACAAAGAGGAAGAATTAAATGAAGATGAATAAGAGAGGTAGTGGAGAGAGGAAAGAGGAAGTGGAGGAGATGGGAGAGGGGAAGATAGAGGTGGAAGGGGAAACGGTGATTTATGTGGAAGAGAAGTGGATGGAAGTGGAAGAAAAAGGGATGTGGACGTGAAGAAAAAGGAGGAGGTGATGGGGAGGGGTGAGGGGAGATGATGGAGAGGGTGAGGGGAAATGATGGAGAGGGTAAGGGGAAATGAAGGAGAGGTGTGAGGGGGGGGGAATGTGAAGGAAAGAAAGGCTAAGGGTGGGAGAGGGTTGGAAAATAAAAGGTGGGGAGAGAGAGAGAGAGAGAGAGAGAGAGAGAGAGAGAGACAGACAGACAGACAGGCAGAGAACTGAAGATAAAGGACAAGAATAGAATGGAGAACGCAGGGTGTGTGTGTGTGTGTGTGTGTGTGTGTGTGTGTGTGTGTGTGTGTGTGTGTGTGTGTGTGTGTGTGTGTGTGTGTGTGTGTGTAAAACGCGACGAAATGTGTATGTGTATGTATATGTTTTTTCCCTGGCGTGTATGTCTCTTTGCATGTATGTATACGTGGGTTATATGTGTATGGACGCAAGTAAACAAAGGTCTGGAATCTGGGTTATAAAAATAGCAAAACAAGAGATGCGAAATTGGAGATATGGAGCACAGAAGATGGAGGTGGGGTGGGGAGCGAGGGGTGAGAGGGGTGGGGGTTGGGGTTAAGGGGGTGAGAGGGGAGGGGCAGGGGTGACAGGGATGGGGGTAGAGGTGAGGGGGAAGGAAGGGAGGGGGTAAAGTAAGATGGACGAAACGAAGCAAGACTGACAAGTGAAGCGAGACTGAGTGAGAAGAGAGGAGGGGTGGCGTGGGGTGAAAAAGAGAGAGAGAGAGAGAGAGAGAGAGAGAGAGAGAGAGAGGGGGGGGTTGAAAAGTGAAAAGGAAGAGAGGAAAGAGGAGGAGGAGAAATGGGTAGGGGAGTGTAGAGGGGAATGGAAAGCTGGGAAGGGAGAGAAATAGTGGAGAAAAGTAAGGCAAATGGAAAAGATGAGGAAGAGAGGAAAGAAAGGGAAAGGAGAGACGGGAGAGACAAGGAAGAGAGAGAGGGGAGACGAGAGGGGAAAACAAAACGAGGAGAAAAACAAAGGATAGAGGGGAGGGATAGAGGAGGACAGGAGAGAGGAGAAGGGACTGAGGGTGAGGGGAAGAAAGAAAAGATGTGGCAGAGGAGAAAATCAAAGGAGAAAAGAATAATTATAAGAATTTAATTGTGGCGATGGAGAGGAGACGGGTGTGTGGCGTAGAGGAGAACAAGCGAAAAGAATAGGTGCAAGCTTTATAAGAATGTCTAGAAGGGTGAAGGAAGGGAATGGGAAGGGCAGGGATGGGCAGGGAAGGGAAGGATGGGGAAAGTCAGCATCTATAAGGACGGAAAGGAGCAGGGGAGGGAAGGGTTGGGAATAGGAGATAGCAGGGAAGTGTGAGGGAGGGGGAGAGGAAAGGATGGAGAGGGGGTAAAGGAAAATGCTGATGGGTGAGAAAGAGTACAGAATGATGGGGAGTAGCAAAGGAGAGATGGGGAGGAGCAAAGGAGAGATGGGGAGGAGCAATGGAATGGGGAGGATAAGAGAGGTGGGGAGGGGCAAAGGCGGTAGGGAAGAGGATAAGTATGAAGAGGAAGGAGAGAGTAAAGTGTGGAAAGGCGGGGAGAGAGATGGGAAGAGAAAGGGGAGTGGGGAGGAGCCATGAAGTTGGGGAGGGACAAAGAGAGTGCAGAAGAGTGGAAAAGACAGAACAAAAGAGTGGGAAGAAGCACTAGAGAGGGGAGAGGTATAAAAAGGGGAGGGTTGGGGAACTGGGGAGCTGGTGGGGAGGGGGGAGCAGGGTAAAACAAGGCTAAAACTTGAGAAGACATGTGGATTCTCAGGAGACGTCACACTTACTCCATCTTCGCTCTCTCTCTCTCTCTCTCTCTCTCTCATTTTCTGCCATTGAGCTTCTAATTTACCTCAGTGTCTTCCTCCCAAAGCAATTTTCTCTCCTCGCTTATTCCATTCCCTCTTGTTCCTCTGTCTCCTTCATACCCTGCATCTTTTCTTTCCTCCTCTTCTGTCTTCTCCTCTTTCTTCTTCTATTCCTCCCTCTCCTCCTCTTTGTTTTCCACTCTTTCCTCTTTCTTTTCTTCCTCCCTCTACTCTTCTTCTCTCTTCTTATCCTCCATCTCCTTTGTTGAACCGCACTGTTTCTCCCTCATTCTTACTCTTAATACTCTCTTATTTCTCCAACAATTTCAAATCTCTCATTCTGTATTTCCTTCACCATTCTTCCATTCTTTAGTCTCTCATTCTTCGTTACATTCTTTCTCAACCCCTCTCCTCTCCCCTCACACTTCTTAGCCTTTCCACAACCAAGATGTTTATAAATTCCTCCCCTCTTATCTCCAGACGATTTTATTCAGCTGCGGGCACACCTCTCGTAGAGAAAGGGGTAAATTCTTCACTCCCTTGACGTATTATAATTTCTTGACCTTAACTTGGCCCAGATTTCTTCCTGTTATAACTTATTTCACGTAGCTCAGTGAGAGAATAAGGCAATACCGTGGCTTAGCGTCCTCTCCCTAGCACTGCTTCGTGACTAGCATCGTATTCTAGTACAAATGTCTCTACAAGTCAGTACTTAGGATGGAGAGATGGCAATTTTAGGCCAAGTTAAAGTGAAAAGGGTACCGTATAGTTTCTTTCTTGTTTCTTCCAGACGATTTTATTCAGCACAGGTATGCCCTCTCGTACTGAAAAGGTTAATGAAAGCTAACTCTAACCCCCTCTAGCTCTAAAGGTCTCTCTAAGCTGCATTAAATCGCCTCTAAGAAAACATTAAGAAATAAGCTACGGGATTGTCGTATATGTGGCTCATCTGAAAAGTGAACCCGGTCGACTGCAGGCTGAAATGGCCTCTCTCCTGCAGTCCACAATCATTTCTGGGGATAAGGAGGAAGGTGAGGGATGTTTGTATGACCGGGCAGTGGAGCCGCATGGATATATCGGTGCCATCACATGATGGCGTCCCACTCCAGCACCCATAACCTGACACAAGGATTTAATGAGTCTGTTAATAAATCGGTAAGGAAGGTAAATTAAGTGGTCTGATGGTGGCTACACAAATAAATAAATAAATGAATAAATGGTCATTGCGGTGAATAGCTTAAGCCTCTCTCTCTCTCTCTCTCTCTCAGGAATCGCCATTGTAGTGAAGAGGTTAACCATTTGCACCTCTCTCTCTCTCTCTCTCTCTCTCTCTCTCTCTCTCTCTCTCTCATCTGTAATTACCTCTTAGCCGAATTTAATAGTCTGGCGTAAACAGGAACAGAAAACGAGAGTTGCCCCGACCATGAGAAGGTCAATGAGAACAATATAACATTCTTAGTCTCCCATGCTCACTCTCAGCTGAATAAAATCGTCTGGGGTTAGCTAGAGCGAGTACCAGAGTTGCTCCCACCATGCAAGGGTTAATTGTACCAGTATTAACACTCCCAGCCTCCTTTGACACACTATCAGCTGAATAAAATAGTGTGGCGTTAACATAGATGAAAATAATAAAGAAAACGTGAGCATGAAAGTGTTAATTACATTTTCTAAGGAAGAGTGGACTGTTGGGGAGACTATTATATATATATATTTTTTTCTTTTGCCTCGTGTGCTCATATTTCATACCTTCCCCCCTCTTCTCTCTCTCCCTGTGAAGTAAATCTGACAAGAGAGAGAGAGACAGAGAGAGAGAGAGAGAGAGAGAGAAGGCTGACTGGGGAAGAGGGACGTGAAAAGAACCGGGTAGTTGGAAGTTAATTTAGAAAACAAGGAGAGAGCGAGAGAATATAAAGACGACGAGGGAAGCGGGAAAGGCAGGAAGAGAGAGAGAGAGAGAGAGAGAGAGAGAGAGAGAGAGAGAGAGAGGGAGGGAGGGAGGGAGAGAATGTTTCCTGACTCTACCTGCATTTCCACTTCCCGGAATGTGACACCTGTGGCAGCTGTCCACCCCCCCTCCTTTCCCCCACTCCCCTCCTTGCCCCCTCCCTCCCCTCCCCCTTCTATCCTTCCCCTCCCCCCTTTCCCCCACTCCCCTCCTTGCCCCCTCCCTCCCCTCCCCCTTCTATCCTTCCCCTCCCCCCTTTTTCCCCTCCCTCCCCTCTACTACCCCCCTGCTTTCTTCCCCTCCACTACCCATCTCCTTCCCTCCCCTCCACCTTTGTCCTCCCTCTCCCCTTTTCCTTTATCACCAGATCCCTTGCCTCCCTCTCTCTCTCTCTCTCTCTCTCTCTCTCTCACAAACTTAACACAAATCTCCTAACTTTATAACTGTAGCTAGATTTTTTTTTCTCTGTCTCATTTTACATAATTGAATTTCAGCTTCCTTAAAATAAAATAAAAAATCCTTACATAAATAAAAACTAATTTCCATTTTAGGTGTTGACTCTTCCTCTCGACAATTTTTCACCTTTTTATTTCCAAATTTAATTCACGTATAAACACATAAGGCTGAACATTCTTATATATTTTCTGTTTCATTTTTCTTCGTGTGTTTCCTATTTTTACGGCTGTGTTTCCCCTCCTCGTTTCATTTTTAGTGTCATTTTAGCGTCACCCAGGGAGACGGAAGCAAGAGTATAAAATTTCCTTGGTCTGTCTCACTCTCTCCTCCTGCTCCTCCTCTTCCTCCTCCTCCTCCTCCTCCTCCCCTCATCTCCAAGTTATGGCGGAAGTAAAATGAAATAAAATAATAAAACTCATCCACACCCAGTTTCATACATCCATACTCACTTCCACATTCACGCTCACTCACACTTACACATCTACACACCCACACACTAAATATCTGTCTCTGTACCCTCTTACACTCACACCTACACACTGTAAATGCATCCTCACGCCCACATCCACATTCAAACCCACACACAATATACCCATCTCTATACCCACGGCCACTGTCACACACACACACACACACACACACACACACACACACACACACACACACACACACACACACATCAAGTAACTCATCTCCACCAATCCCTCCCACAATACACCAACTCCCTCTAAGATCCATAAAGACGGAGGAAGAAGAAAAGAAGGGGAGATGAGGAACTTGGTAAATCCGAGTTCTCAGGTGGGATTGATTTCCGGGATAATCCAGGAACAAGTAGGAGAAAATCTGACTTCACGGGAGGGTAATATCGAAGGAGCAACGGATGGGCAAGCTTCATTTCCCGTTGAGTCGTTGTGTGTGTGTGTGTGTGTGTGTGTGTGTGTGTGTGTGTGTGTGTGTGTGTGTGTGTGTGTGTGTGTGTGTGTGTACACTGAGAAACATACAAGAACAGAACAGAGAAAATTGAAAAATAAATTGAGGGAAAACACACACACACACACACACACACACACACACACACACACACACACACACACACACACACACACACACACAGGGAGAGAGAGAGAGAGAGAGAGAGAGGCGAGGGGTGTTAATAGGAAGGGTGCGTGTGAGTGTCTGATCACATAAGCGAGGGAGGGAGTGGCCAGGGCGAACGCCAGGGGAAGGGAGATTAAGTCAGTGAGAAAGTGTGTGAAAGGGAGATTGAGAGGGGAAGTGTAAATGGCAAGGGTGGTGAGGGAGTGTGAAAGGGCGATAGCGAGGGGATGAGAGTGTGTGTGTGTGTGTGTGTGTGTGTGTGTGTGTGTGTGTGTGTGTGTGTGTGTGTGTGTGTGTGTGTGTGTGTGAAAAGGAGATCGTTAGTGACGCTGTAACATGGTAGAGAAAATGAGAGAGAGTATAAAGCGTAAGAAGAAAAGTGAGAAATGAGAAATGTGTGAGAGAGGAAGTAGTGTTAGAGAAAGTGTGGGAGGGAAGGAGGTTTAGGTAAGAAAAGTGTGATATAAAGTGAGAGAGAGAGAGAGAGAGAGAGAGAGAGAGAGAGAACCTGAGTGGCTTGAGGCTTTGAACAGCGTGAGGCAAAAGTTCGTCTCATATTTCACCTCTGCTACTTTTGGCCTCACTCTGCTTGCTAAATGCTTCTACGAATAATGCCAAAAATCACGTAAAGATGACAAGAGTAAAAAACAAAAACAAAAACGGTGTTATAGGTGCGTTATATGACTCTCTCTCTCTCTCTCTCTCTCTCTCTCTCTCTCTCTCTCTCTCTCTCTCTCTCGTTCTCTCCTTGTTTTCTAAATTCACTTTCCTCTCTTCTTATCACTTCTTCCTTTCTCGCAGTCGGCCTCTTCTCCATTCTCTCTCTCTCTCTCTCTCCCATTCTTCCCTGCATCGTACCCATCACAACACAAGACTCTGAAATATTTCTTCCCTCTTCTTATTGGCTCAAAGTTAAGGGAAAGAAGCGTGTAACTCCGTCCCATTTTTCCCCTCCTTCCCTTGTTATATGCCCCTCCTTCCCCCCCTTCCCCTCCTTCCTCCCCTTCCCTTCCTCCCCCTCCTTTCCCCCCTTCCCCTTGTTATCTTCCTCCCTTTTTTCATCCCAACCTCATTTTTACTTATTTCAGGTGTCTGTCTGTCTGTCTGTCTGTCTGTCTGTCTCTCTCTCTCTCTCTCTCTCTCTCTCTCTCTCTCTCTCTCTCTCTCTGTCAATCTACCTATCAGACTTTCTATTAACCAATCAATCAACCTATCTATTTATCTATCAATCCACTTATCTACCTATATATCTGGCTATCTATTTATCTATCAGCCAGCTTATCTGTCTATCTATCTCCCCTACACATACCTCCCCCTATAATTCGAACCCTCCTCCCCTTCATTTATAATTCAGTCTCTCTAATCAACTCTGCGCCTCTCCTCTCCTCTCTCCCTTTTCTCCCTTCCCCCTCTCCCTCCCTTCTCTCATTTGTCCATATCCTTGTCGCTCACATTCAGCCTCTCCCTTTTTCTTGCCCCCCCCCCTCCCTCTCTCTCTCTCTCTCTCTCTCTCTCATTTTTCCATTTCTCTCGTCTCCTCTTTCCTATCTCCCCGATCCCTCTCTCTTCTCTGTCTCCATCCTCTCTCTCCCTTCCTTTTTCCTTTCTCCATTCTCTCCTGTCTCTCTTTTTTCTATCTTTTCCATCCCTCTCCTATCTCCTTCATTCTTTTCTCTCTCGCTTCCTCTTTTCTTTCTCCTCTCTCTCCTGTCTTTCCTCTATCAATTTCTTCCATCTCTCCCTTCTCTTTTTTTTTTTCATCACCTCCTTCCCCCTCTCTTTCCTTTCTCCTGTTTCTCTCTTCCGTATCATCCATCCCTCTCTCACCCTTCGTCCTTCCTTTCTCTCCTTTCTCCACTTCTCTTCCTGTCAGTTTCTCTCTTTTCTCTCCATTCTACTGTCTCCTTAAATCCTCCCTCCCTCCCTCCATTTCTCTCTCTCTTTTATTCCTGTTCTCATGCCTCCATTATTTCCTATTTCCTCCTCCTCTCCCCATTTCCTCTCTCTCTATCTCCTCTTTCCTCTTTTCTCCATTTCTCTTTCTTTTTTTTCTGTTTCTCCTCCTCTCTCTCTTCCACTTCTCCCCTCTACCCCTCGCCTAGTCAACTCCTGATCCTCTCCTTCTCCTCTTCCTCTTTTACTCTTCAAGCATCTCTTCCCTCATGCCACTCTGTCACACATTCTTCTCTCTCTCTCTCTCTCTCTCTCCCTCTCTCTCTGTTTTATTCTCACAAGCCCTCGACTAATAATTCTCTCTCTCTCTCTCTCTCTCTCTCTCTCTCTCTCTCTCTCTCTCTCTCTCTCAGTCTCGCCACTCTCCCCCTCACCGCACTCTCCCACTCCACCCCACACGATCAGACCACTCCAAGTGCTCTCTGCCTTTATCCTCTCAACTTCCTTCCCCTCCTTCCTTCTTCAGTTCTTCCTTCCTTCTTTCCTCACCTCCTTTCAGACGCCTTCCTGTCCCTTCCTTCTTTATCCTCTAACCTCCCTTTTATCCTCTTTATCCCTTCCACTCTATCATCTGCATTTCCTCTCCTTCCCTCCTCCTTCATTTCTTCCTCCCTGCTTTCCTCCAACTCCTTTCAGTATCTTTCACTTTTATTTATTATACTCTACTGGCTTCGGCGGCCTTCCCCTGATGTCGAATGGCCAGAACTGAGTCATAACCCGGGAACCGGTGGCCCGATTGGGCTGGAAAGTGTTTTATTCTCCAAGTTTAGAGCATTACTTGTTTTAACAAAAACTGCGCTACGTTGCACCGTTTTTGCTGTGTTACGGTACCAAACAAACCAATAAACATACAGAAATCAGATCATTATACTATAGATCCTCTCTTTATCGCGTGTATTCTCTCCTCTTCCTTCCCTCCTCCTTCAATTCTTTCTCTCCTTCCATCACCTCCTTGCAAACGCCTTCTTCCTCTTTCCTCTTTATCTTCTCAGTCTCCCCTTTATCTTTTCTTCTCATTTCTACCCCTTCACGTTTTCTTTCCTGCTTCCTGCATCTCCTTCCAAATGCCTTTCTCTCTCTCTCTCTCTCTCTTCCCTTTCATTTTTATTCCCTTCAGGTTCTTTCATTCCCTTTACCTCACGTTTCCTCTCTTTTTCCCTCTTTTACACCTCATCTACCCTCTTTTCACCCTCTTTTCATCCTTTTTCCTCTCTTTTCATCCTCTTTGCCCCTTTTCATCCTCTTTTCCTCTCTTTTCACCCCCTTCTTTTCTCTTGTTTCATCCTCTTTTCTCTCTCTTCATCCTCTTCTCCTCTCTCTTCATCCTCCTTTACGCTCTTTCATTCTCTTTTCGTCTTTCATTCCCTCTGGCTCTCTTTGCATCCCTCTTTTCGTCTCTTTTCATCCTCCCTCTTTTTTCTCTTTTTCAGTCTTTTCCATCCCACCATCCCTCTTTTCACTTGCTTTTTCTTTCTCTTCCATCCCATTCACTCTTTTTTCTCTCTCTTATTACCCTTTTCCATCCCACCCTCCCCCTTTTCATCCTCTCTCCTCTTTTCATCCTCTTTCCTCTTTTCATCCTCCCTCTTTTTTCTCTCTTTTTCACCCCATCCTCTCTCTTTTCTCCCTCATATCAACGAAGAAGTTAAAAGAGAGTTTTAATTGATTGCAAGAAAATGAGAAGCTGACTATTTGTGCTGTGTTCTGAGGCCTACAATGGTCGGGATAGCTCTAGTGTTTTGAGAGAGAGAGAGAGAGAGAGAGAGAGAGAGAGAGAGAGAGAGAGAGAGAGAGAGAGAGAGTAATCCGTGAAAGACAACGTGGAAGACAATGAGGAAGAGGAAGAAAAGGGGATACCAAGACGGAAGTGTGAAGGGTGAGAGACAGTAGGACGGAGGGGAGGGGTAGAAGGGTGATGGACAAGTGGATAGACAGACTGGACAGGTAGGTGGGAGGATAGGGTAGGGAGAGAGAGAGAGAGAGAGAGAGAGAGAGAGAGAGAGAGAGAGAAAGGCAAGAACCAGGAAGAAAGAACGACAGGGGGCAGAAAGTGGCGAGTGGGGAGGGGGGGGAGGAGGGAGGATGGGATGGGGGAAGGAAGAGGAGGGAGGATGGGGAGGAGGAAGGAAGAGGAGGGAGAGAGAGAGAGAGAGAGAGAGAGAGAGAGAGAGGGGGGCAAGAACCAGGAAGAAAGAACGACAGGGGGTAGAAAGTGGCGAGTGGGGAGGGGGGGGAGGAGGGAGGATGGGATGGGGGAAGGAAGAGGAGGGAGGACGGGGAGGAGGAAGGAGGTGGGTGATGGAGGTAGGGGATGGGGGGGAGGGGGGTTACCAGAAGAAGTGGTTGCTTCACTAACAATAGCTTCACCAAGGGAAAGAGTATGTGTGTGTGTGTGTGTGTGTGTGTGTGTGTGTGTGTGTGTGTGTGTGTGTGTGTGTGTGTGTGTGTGTGTGTGTGTGTGTGTGTGTGTGTGTGTGTGTGTGTGTGTGTGTGAGGCCGTACAGTATATTTTGTACACCGTTACTCTCCCTCACACCTGACTACCCCCCACCGCTCTCTCTCTCTCTCTCTCTCTCTCTCTCTCTCTCTCTCCCTCTCTCTCTCTCTCTCTCTTACCTCCTTCCAACCACACACTCATCCCTCTCCCCTTCACAGCCTTCCATCATCTCCTGCATCATCACTCATTACCCTCCACATCTCTCATCATTTTCTCATCTCCTTCCCTCTACATTCTCATCACCCTCCATCCTCCTCTCGACACCTCTTTTCTTTCCTTATTTTATTTTTCTCTGTCTTCTACATTTTTTCTGTTTATGCTCTTTTCTTTCTCTTCTTCTCCTCCTTAAGTCTCTCCTCATACACTTAGGCTCCTCTCTCTCTCTCTCTCTCTCCGCCACAGCCCATCTTTCACATGTCTCTGAGCTACGTCTCACTTCACTCACTCAGGCTCTCTCTCTCTCTCTCTCTCTCTCTCTCTCTCTCTCTCTCTCTCTCTCTCTTTCCGCCACAGCCCATCTTTCTCTCACGCGTCTCTGAGCTAAAGCCTCGTATGTCTTGCAACATTGCAGAGGCACTAAGCAACACAAAAGTATTACTGTGTCTGCTGCTGTACTTGTCAATTTTTCATGTTTTTCTTTCATTCTCGCGTTTTGATTTCCAAGTTTTTTTTTTCCTTCATTCTCTAGTGTGTGTGTGTGTGTGTGTGTGTGTGTGTGTGTGTGTGTGTGTGTGTGTGTGTGTGTGTGTGTGTGTGTGTGTGATATCTTCCCATCAGTATCACAAGCCCTCCTCTGTCCAAACAGCTTTTCAGAGCAATTTAATCTCTTCATTCAGTATCATTGTAAATCCATGTCATTCTTCCATGTTACATTTCACCAGTGTGTTTAATTCTCGTTTAATCTTTTCTCACCTAACTTCACACCTTATTCTCATCCTAAACACACATTTTTATTTATCTAACCCCCTATTAATTTATTTCCTTAATTCATTTATATACTTACTCAGTTTTGCATTGCACTGTTTCCACTTTGTCCTCGTTTTGAAATTCGCTGTCTCTCTCGTCTCTTGTTCTTTGTTTTGCCTCGTTTCATTGGTCCTCGTTGGTCCCAGATATCTTCCACCTCCCCTCCCTCACTGTCTCATTCCTCTCCCCCTTCCTCTCATCCCCTCATTCCTAATGTTATTCCTCGGTTCCTCATTCCATTTTTTCTTCTCACGCATTGTAGCTCCTCCCTCTTCCCACCATCTTTCTCCCTATCTTTATTTTTTGTCTCTACACCCTTCCATTCCTTCACCCTTCCTTCCACCTCTTCCCTCGCCTTCCCTCTTCCCCTTTCCATATTATTTCTCTCTCCACACCATCCTCACCCCCTCTACTCTCTCTCAATTCTCCTTCCTCGCCATTATTTTCTGTCTCCACCTCTCTCTCCCCCTTTTCATCCCTTCTCCTGTCCCTCTCTCTCTCTTTCATCCCTTCTGTCCCTCTCCCTCTCCTTCTTCTTCCTCCTTCGCTCCTTTTCTCCTCCTCTTCTTCCTCCTCCACCTCTCTCTTTCTCTCTCTCCTCCTGCATCACCCTTCTTCTTCCTTACTCTCCCCCTGCATCATCCCTCTCCTGCCCCTCCCTCTCTCTCTTCTCTCTCTCCTTCCTTTAGTTCTCTCCATTCCCTGTCTTCCCTCTCCTTCACCCCTCTCCACCTCCTCCCTCTCTCATTCCTCTACCCCTCTACCTCTTCCCTCCTCTCTCCCTCTTCTCTCCCATTCCTCCACCTCTTCCCTCCTCTCTCCCTCATCTCTCCCATTCCTTCACCTCTTCACTCCTCTCTCCCTCTTACCTCCCATTCCTCTACCCCTCCACCTCTTCCCTCTTCTCTCCCCCTTTTCTCCCCCCTCCCTCCTCTCTTCCTCTTCCCTCACATTACCTTACCCCTCCACCTATTCCCTCCTCTCTTGCTCTTCTCTCCCCCCTTCCACCATCTCTTCCCTCCTCTCTCCCTCTGCTCTCCCATTCCTCCACCTGTTCTCTCCTCTCTTCCACTACTCTCCCATTCCTCCACCTCTTCCCTGCTCTCTTCCTCTTCTCTCCCCCTCCCTCCATTCCTCCAGCCCACTTGACGCTCTGACTGGCCAGAATAAAGCCGCCTTTCTTCCCGTCCGGCCAAAAACACTGCACTGACACAGGACGCTGCAGAGGGAAAACAGAGGCTAAGTTTGTCTCTGAGCCGTCACTGTTATTTCCATTATGGGATTGCTTCGAGCCAGTTACTTGCTGTTTATAATTTCCTCGGGGGGCTTTTATATTTTCCTTGCTATTTATATTTTCCTTAGGGCTTTGAAGGAATTACTTGTTTTTTGTACTTTCCTTGCGGCTTATATATTTTCCCTTCTGTTTATATTTTCCATAGGCTTTTTGAGGGAATTATTTTCTGTTTATATTTCCCATTGTGCTTATATATTCTCCTTGCTGTTTACATTTTCTTTAGGCCTCTTGGGGAATTACATCTGTTAATATTTTCCTTCGGGCTTTTATATTTTCCTGGTTGTTTATAATTTTCCTTGGGCTTTGAGGGAATTACCTTATTGTGTCTGAGGAGTATGCGTGGAGTGACGCGAATGGATCTAGTGCGAAATGATGAAGTGCGAAGGAGAACTGGAGTTGTTCGGGAGATGGCTGGTAGAGTTGAGCAGAGGGTGTTGCGATGGTTTGGGCATATGGAGAGAATGGATAATGAGCGATTGGTGAAAAAGATAACTAGATCTGATGTGAGAGGTGTAAGGCTGAGGGGGAGACCACGAATAGGATGGATGGACAGTGTGAAGAAAGCGCTGGTTGTGAGAGGGATGTCTGTTGAGCAAGGAAGAGTGGCTGTGCGTGACAGAAATAAATGGAGAGAAATTGTGAATGAATAAATGATGACGCAGCCCTGAGGGGATATTCTCCCGCATTTGGTCTGATCAGCTAGTCAGGTCAGGTGCGGGTAAGGGGATGGGTCAATTATGATGTGGCAGGGGTAAACCAGCTCTGCTGTCGGGCCCTGCTGCAGATGTCACTGATTGCACTGCGCAGTTGACCCTTGTGCGGTGTGGTGCGGTGAGGATCTGTCCCTTCTCCCCTTTGGGGCTAAGATGCGAATGAATGTGTTTGAATGGATGAGTAAATGGGGAGTGTGTCGTCCTGTCTCGGCTACCTCCCTTTCCTTGGGGGAAGCAGCCTAGGTATATAGATAGATTGATAGTTTATTTTTTATCTTTATCCGCTAAGCCCGGAAACATCTTTTTATACTTTATTCCTGTCATCTCACTAGGGTTTTATTCTGACTGACTTAAATGTTTACTTGAAGGCCTTGAATTCTGACGCGACATCCTTTCCATGGCACTTCTTCGTGACTAGCATCCTACTCGGTTAATCTCTCTAACGCAGCTTATTTTCACGTACCACAGTGGAAGAATGAGACTATACTTTAACTCTACATCCTTTCCATAGCACTTCTTCGTGACTAGCATCCATTCTGCTAATCTTATTTTTGCAGCTTATTTCACGTACCTCCGTGGCAGAATAAGTAACCTGGCTCCATATTCTTTCCATAGCACTTCTTCGTGACTAGCAATACGTTCTGTTATCAATCTCTTGTTACAACTCATTCCTCAAGGTCTAGAGACAGCGATTCTAGGCCAGGTTAGAGTGAAAGGAGTATAGCAGCTAATTACTTCACGACCAGGTATTCCTAGTAAGGGTCTGTTTTGAGGTGTGGGTTGGAGAAAGTGCAGCTTGATGGCGGAGGACAGGGTGGCTTGGAGACGATTAGTTTATAGGTAGACAAGGAGACAGATAGAGTGACAGACAGACAGATAGATAGATAGACTGATAGATAGACAGGTAGATAGATAGATAGAAAGATAGATAGATAGATAGACTGATTGACTGATTGACTGATAGATAGACGAGTAGATAGATAGATAGACTGATTGATTGATAGATAGATAGACAGACAAATAGACAGACAGGTTGGTAGGCAGATAGGCAGGCAGAGACACAGACAGACAGACAAACATAGACAGATAGATAAATGGATAGATGGATACATTGTTTTGAGGAATTACTTGTTAATTTACCTTAGGGCAAGTTATTTCCCTTAAGTGACTGACCTGCGATAATTACTTCCTCATTTATATATACGCTTATCAATTGCTTTCTGTAAATTATCTCTTTTTTTTTTTATTATTATTATTATTTTACCACTAACGATCAACCAAATCCTTCCTCTCACACTCCACGCCTTCCTCTTTCCATTATTTCTACTCCCCACTCCAATCTCCCTCTTCGCATCCTCTCATCTCCCCACTCCAGGCCTCCCTCTTTGCATCATCTCTACTCCCCACTCCAATCTCCCTCTTCGCATCCTCTCATCTCCCCACTCACTCCAGGCCTATCCCTCTCTGTATCATCTCTACTCTCCACTCTCCCACTCCCCTTTCCTCAACCTCAGTCATTTCCACGCAAATCCTTCCACCCCTTTCCACTCACAGTCCAATCCAATCTGCCCATCCACTCCATTCCTTTCTATAGAAATCCATATGACTCCAGATCCTTTCATTCCACATCCTTCCACCCTTGTCCCTTTCATTCCACATCCTTCCACCCTTGTCCCTTTCATTCCACATCCTTCCACCCCTGCCCCATTCATTCCACATCCTTCCACCCCTGTCCTTTTCATTCCACATCCTTCCACACCTGTCCTTTTCATTCTGCATTCTTCCATCCCTATCCTTTTCATTCCACATCCTTCCACACCTGTCCCTTTCATTCCACATAGTTCCACACCTGTCCCTTTCATTCCACATCCTTCCACACCCGTCCTTTTCATTCCACATTCATCTAACCCTGTCCCTTTCATTCCACGCTTCGACTAAAATCCGCTCCACACACTGTCACACCACGCACTTTCGTATCACAAACCTCCACACCAAACACTGCAACACCACTCGCCTCCAAATCACACACTGCCATACTACATACTGACACACCACACACTGCCACAACACACGCTTCCTCATATACTCGTAGACTGCCGCACCACACACTAACACACCACAAACTACCACACTACACACTGCTACCACATACTTTCAGACCAGACTCGACTTTTTCACACCAAAACACTGCCACACCAGACACTGTCACACCATATACTGTATTACCATACCACACACTGCAACACCACACAATGCCACACCCCACACCACACACTGCCACACCCCCACACTTTCCTACAAACCCTTATAATCTAGTTCACCCTACACCACACAAACAGTCTCTCCAATCCTTTGAAGTCCAACTCATTCCACTCCAGTCCATTCAACTCTATCCACTTTCATTCCTACTCTTCCCTTCCACTTCAGCCCATCACACCCTTAAACAGAATAACCCTCCTTCCACTTCACTAACCCATTACATTACACTACTCTTCATTCCACCCTACACACTCATTGCCACTCCTTCTATGCCACTAAATAAGCTTGCATTCCCACCAATTTCACTCCACTCCATTCTCCTACACACACACACACACACACACACACACACACACACACACACACTTGCTTTCCAATTCCATCCACCGGGTCCTTCCATTTCTCCCCTCCCCTCCCCCCCGTCTCAATCGCTCCCCCTCCCACTCCTCCTCCCCCTCCCCTCCCTTTCTCCCCCCCTTCCCTCCTCTTTCACCTCCCGGATCAATAGACATAATCAGGTCGACTGGTGGGGGGGGGGAGTGGCAAGGGACTCTACTACGTGACATTAACCTTGGATTCTACTCCGGGATTCTAACCCCCAGTACGCTGTCATGTCTACCTAATGATTCAATGTTAGAGAGAGAGAGAGAGAGAGAGAGAGAGAGAGAGAGAGAGAGAGAGAGAGAGAGAGAGAGAGAGAGAGAGAGAGAGAGAGAAGGTAAGATAAAGAAAAGCTGTTAAAAACTGAAGAAGCCGGGGTCCTGGTATCCCCCCCCTTGCATTTTCTTTGGACTAGAAGTGCTAAAACTCTACGGCAATAGCTACCCACATTTCACTATCTCGGGTTCTCCGACAGGCTCTTACTGCAGCTTCTTATGTTATTGCCACTGTTCATAGTTTTAACATTCTTGCTTATCACTAAAGCCAAGTTTGATCGCTAAAAACTCTTCGGTAATAGCTACCCACATTTCACTATCTCTGGTTGTCCGACAGGCTCTTACTGCAGCTTCTTGTGTTATTGCCGCTGTTCATAGTTTTAAAATTCCTGCTCTCACTGAAGCTAGGTCTGATTGCTTAAAACTCTACGGTAATTGCTATCCATATTTCATTATCTCGTACTTTACTTACATCAGTTCTATTCATACTATATTTAACTCTCACTTACTATTACACTTATTTAAGCGTACAAGCAAACTGTAAGAAGGCAGAATTCAACCGCGTTAGCAGGAAATTAAAAGAGACGGGTAATTCACTTTTGCCTTTAGAAGCTTATGTTTTATTTACTGTAGCCATCTGTTTAGCTTTACATAAATCACTGTAATAACAACAACGCACTTAGTAATATCTCTTTTGTAAGTTCCAGTAGCGTTATTTCCATTATTTTGGTACTTTTGTTGTTTATTTTACACTTCTGTTTATCTGTCTCTCAATCTATCTGTCTATCCATCTATCTATCTACCTATCTATTTTTTTTAACTGATTATTTTTGTCATATACACTTCACCAGTAATCTTATATGCATTTTTTTCGGCTAATACTCCAAGATTTTGTCCAGCGCTCTAAACCCTCACGCACAAACAGGTTAAAACAACTCGTCGTAGTCATTAAACCCAATTCAGTCACACATTACGTATTATTAGGGTCATTTCAGCGTGGTCGGAACCGCCCTGGTATGATTTATGGTGGGGGTTGTGACGGGAGGGGGTGGCGTCACACTGGGGGTGGCGTCACACTGGGGTAATGAAGCTGTCACTACCCTACATAATTATATTCTATTTCCGGCACACCTGTCTTGCCCACCTGCCCCGGAAGGGTGGGTTGTTATGTATTATTATTCTGATTCGCGTTATTCTTGCTGCTGTTGTTATATTCATTATTATTATTATTATTATTATTATTATTATTATTATTATTGTTATTATTAATATTATCATTATTATTATCATTATTATTACTGTTATTATTATTGTTGTTGTTATTATTATTATTATTATTATTATTATTATAGTGTCTTATTTGCATGTGGAAAAGATCCGTGAAATATCCATCTATCTACCAGTCTATCTGTGTGTGTGTGTATGTAGCTATGTGCGTACTTATGTATAAAGGTATAAATGTATGTATGTTTATTTCCATATCTACATAAATCTATCTCTCTATCTACCCTTCTAGCTCGTGTGTCTGTTTATCTATCTATCTATCTATCCATCTATCTATACAGTATACAAACACACACACACACACACACACACACACACACACACACACACACACACAGATATATATACACACACACTATATGCCTTCGGCGTTAATATTACCACACAAATATCTTCAGCTACTAATTAAACAACACTGTTAGTAGTCAAATAATAGATGCAGTTTTGTAGTTGTGGGTCGAGGGGAGGAGGTAGACTGGTTGTTGAAGGGGGGAAGGGGGGCATCTGAGGGGAAGGGAGGAAAAGCTTTAGGGGAGGCAGTCGGGGGGGGGGATCTGAGGTGGGGGGATGGGGTGTAGGGGGGGTAGGGGGACCATGCCATTATCAGTGCACTTGTCTCTGTACCCGCCTCGTAACCCCCCTTTGGCTGAGTCCCCTAAAAGCCCCGTATCAGCAATCGATTCGGCAACCAGCATCACTTTTAAAGGGGGGGGGGGATGAGGTGAGTACGGGAGGCGCAGTGGAGGAAAATGAGTGGTAGAAAAAAGAGGAGGAAAAAGAGAAGAGACGAGGAGGGAGGAAAGGAGAATAAAGAATGATGCAGAAAGGGATGGAGGGAGAGATGACCGTACATGGAATTAAAGAATAGCAAAAGGAAGGAGAGGGAAGGGGAGAGGATGTGAAAAAAATAATAACGATAGGAGAGATTGTAATAGCGAAAAACATAATGGGAAAATAAAAGGTCAGAAAATGAGATGGGAAGGGTTTTAGAAGAAAGAGAATATTGAGGAGACGAATAACAAGAAAGGGAGTGAGAAGAAGGATGAGTATTAGAGGGGAAAGAAAGAAAAGAGGGAGGGAGGGGGGGAAGGAGAGAGGAGGGAAGCAGAGAGAAGAATGGGGAGGGAGAGAAGAGGGGAGAGGAGTGGGAGGAGAGAATGGGAAGGAAAAGAGACAGAAGTGAACGGAGGAAAAGAGGAGTGTGACGGAATAGAAAAGATGGAATGTGACGGAAGAGAAGAGAGAGTGACGTGGGGGAGGAGAGGGAGGAAACAGGAGGGAGAGAAGTGGGGAAAAATGAGGAGAGAGGGACGGAGGAGTGAGAAGGGTCCAGGAGAGGTAGGCGGGACGAATGAGAGGGAGAGGAGAGAGGGAAGAGAGATGGGAGGAAACCCGGAAGAGTGGGGGGGAGAGAAATGAGTGTGGAGGAGGAAGAAATATAAGAGGAACGAGAGGACAGGCGTCATTGTTCAAAGAGGGAGGGGTGTTGGAGGAAAAATTGGAGAGAAAATGGGGAGGTGGGAAAAGAGGAGGGAGGAATGAGGAGTGTGGAGGAAAAGGGAGGGAGGAGGGAGGAAAAGGGAGGGAGGAGGGAGGAAAGAGGAGTGTGGAAGAAAAGATAAGGAGGAGGGAGGAAAGAAATGTGGAGGCAAAATGAGGAGGAAGGAGGAGGGTGTCGTACATGGAAAGAGTTGGAAATGATGGAATGGCTTGAGAGAGAGAGAGAGAGAGAGAGAGAGAGAGAGAGAGAGAGAGAGAGAATTAAAGAAAAACTATGGATGATTTGAAGGGCTACATGAAAGAGGAAGCAAGACAGGGAACCGATGGAAGACAAGTGCAAGTAACAAGAGGAAAACAAAACAAATGAAGACTTACACACACACACACACACACACACACACACACACACACACACACACACACACACACGGAGAGGATTACATAAAAAGGTAAGAGGTAGAAAAATACACAGAACAAGAGAGGAGAAAGAGGAATTAGTGATGAAGAGGATGCAAGGAAGAGGAAAGGTAAATACGAGCGAAAAAGGAAATAAAGAAAGAACTGCAGACAAGAGAGGAAGAAAAATACGGAAAGCAAGAGGAAAAAGAGGGGGAAAATAAGGAAAACCATGAGGAAAAGGAGGGGAGTAAGAGGAACTGGCCCTGATTTCAAGAGTGCATGGATGGTAAATATGAAACAGAGCACATATATGGACGGGAATGCATACAAGGGGAGACGGAGGATACACAAAACCAAGAGGAAAGAAGAGAAGAGGAGTAAGAGGAAGTAGCCCTGAACTGACGAGGATGCAGGAAAGAGGGAAAATTAAATATCAAAGAACAAATAAGGAAAAGATTCGGGAAAAGAGAGGAAAGAAAATAAGATGACGAAAGAATCAAGAGGACTAAGAGGAACCAGCCCTGCATTTAAGAGGGTACGTGCAAGAGGAAGAGGGTGCATGCAAGAGAAAGACGGTGCGTGCAGGAGGAAGAGGGTGTGTGCACGAGGAAGAGGGTGCGTGCACGAGGAAGAGGGTGCGTGCAAGAGGAAGAGTGTGCGTGCAAAAAGGAAGAGGAAATGTGCAAGAGGAAGAGGAAGAGGAAAGCGATTGGAGACGCGGATAACGATGTTGAATTACGTGTAGTTGTGAAGTGTCAGGTAGTCACGAATCAATCACCCCCCCCCAAAAAAAAAAAAAAAAAAATGCGAGGTGGAAGAGGTAGGGATGGGGGAGAAAGAGGTAGGGTAAAAGAGGTAGAGAGAGAGGTGGAAGAGGTAGAGAGAGGGGTGGAAGAGGTGGAGAGAGGGGTGGAAGAGGTGGAGAGAGGGGTGGAAGAAGTAGGGAAAGATGTAAGAGAGGTAGAGAAAGAGGTGAATGAGGTAGGGAGAGGTAGGAGAAGAAGCAAGAGAAGAAAAGAAAGAAGTAAATGAGGTAGGATGAGAGGTAAATGAGATAGGAAAAGATGTAAAAGAGGTAAATGAGGTGGGGTAAGGTGTAAATGAGGTAAGGAAAAAGGTAAATGTGGTAAGGAAAGAGGTAATTTAGGCAGACAGAGAGAAAGAGAGGTGAAAAGGGTAGAAAGTGAGGTAAAAGAGGTAGGGAGGAGAGAGGTGAAAAAGGCAGAGAGAAAAGGGAGGTGAAAGAGGTAGGAAGAGGATGAAACCAGTAGGCAGAGAAGTTGAATATAAAGGGAGAGAGGTGGAAGAGGTGGAGAGATGGAAGAGGTAAGAAAAAGAGGTAAATCAGAGAGGGAGGTGAACTAAGAAGAGGGAAGACGAAAGAGAGTTGAAAGAGGAAGAAAAAGAGGTGACAAAGGTAAAGGTGAGGAAGGAAAAAGTAAAAATCTAAAGTAATTATAACGCAAATGATGGTGGAAAAAATCAGTTTAAATAAAGTGTATTGATGGAAATGAAAGATAAGTTGGCAAGAGAAATGTGGAGTTCATATCTAGTGTAATGAAATGAGAGAGAGAGAGAGAGAGAGAGAGAGAGAGAGAGAGAGAATTGACAAGAGAGATGTGCTGTCAATATTTAATGTAATGAAGTTAGAAACGAGAGAGAGAGAGAGAGAGAGAGAGAGAGAGATTGGAGGTTGCAGGCAGGCACGGAAATAGGCGCAGGTGAAGGAGGTGAGGAAATTGAGAGAGACAATGAAGAAATGATGGACGGAGATTGAATGAGATGATGAAATAGGGAGACAAGGGGACGCAAATATAAGCGGGGAGGAAGTGGAAGGGGGGAAGGAAAGGGGAAAGAAGGGAGAGGTAGGAGGAGACCAGAGAGAGTGGAAAGGAATTATAGTGGATGAGGAGAAGAGAGAAGTATGGAGAGGAGGAGATAGGGGGAGGAAAGGAGAGACAGCAAGAAAAAAAAGGAGAAGTAGGAAATGGAAGGGGAGAAACAGGAAGGAAGCAGTGCAAAAAGAGAGAAGACGAGAGGGGAAAAGAGGTCGTGGAAGAAGAGAGAAGAGGGAGGGTGAGGGGAAGAGAGAGGAAAGGAGATGTTCTTGAGAGAGAGAGAGAGAGAGAGAGAGAGAGAGAGAGAGAGAACGCTACATTCATCACTCGCACTCACTCAGGAAACCACCAGCCAGAAACTTCCAGCCTTCAAGCCGATAACCAGGTTCGTGTGTGTGTGTGTGTGTGTGTGTGTGTGTGTGTGTGTGTGTGTGTGTGTGTGTGTGTGTGTGTGTGTGTGTGTGTGTGTGTTCCTTTCCATCTTTAATTATATACTCTGACATGGGGAGTTTTTTTTTTTTTTTTAGCAGGTAGAGATGGCGGTCAAGTGGTTAGAAAAATAATCTAGTACTGAAAGGACGCGAGACCCATCCTAAACTTCACCAGGGAACAGTTTTATATCAGACGACCCGCCAACATCAAAAATAAATGCTCTTATACCATCACTTTAGTTTTAAATCAGAGCCCTAATATGTATTCAATATGGACGGTGCGTAGGCTTATTAGCGTCCAAATGGTGGCATAAGACGTGAGTTAATAAGCATTGTAAGACCTCAGGGAATGAACTGTCTAGAGTAATCCCAGAGCTGAAAAAATTAAAAGGCAAATAAAGGACTTAATAAAGATCAATTGCTTTACCTTTTAAATTCCAGCGTAGGTTTTGCGTTCACCCATACGTATTTCCACAGCTACGAACTGAAAAGAAAAAAAAATGGTTATTATATTTCCGTGCCATTATTTCCCTGTGCATGCTAAGGGAAAGTTTGTTAAGGTCATTTTGTCTTCACTTGATGGAACTGAGCAAAAATTTTAATTCTAATTCGTGGTTACATGAAGTTCAATAAGCTTCAGATAAATCGCAGTAATATACAGTATCTTCCTGGTTACTATACTCTTTTTACTCTAACCTGGCCCAGATTTTCGTCGTTTTGCAGCTCATTTCACGTAGCTCAGAGGCGGAAAAAGACAATACTACCACCCTACATTCTTTCCACAGCACTTTTTCGTGACTAGCATCATATTCTAGTTTTAAGGCATTGTTACAACTCAGTCATAAAAGAGAAAGGATAAATTTAGGCCAAGTTAGAGTAAAAGTAGTATATTTAAGTTAACCACCCATTTATTTTGTGAGTGTGTCCGACTCTGGGCATAAGTTTCAGAGCCCGTTCCCATGGCCAAGCTGTCCTCCCACGTACCGTACACCTCCACATGTCACCACTTCGGCGCTAACACCCACCGTCCATACTGATTACATGCTAGGGTTGTCTCATACAGGACTGACTACACTTGGCCATCAATCGAGCTGGAAGAGGGTAGGGATCTTCGTCAACTTAAAAATAAATTCGTCACTGTAAGAAATCGTCCGCCTGGCTATGTGCATTCAGTTTTTATTTATTTAAGTATAAGGCAGACGCAGTGGAAGAGTAAACGAAATTATGCGTGACGGAAAGTGACGCACGTGCCCTCAGTGTAAAGCAGACGTGGTGGAATATTAGGCCAACTTTTGAGGTGGGAAGTGACGGACGTGCCCTAAGTGTGAGAAGATGCAGTGGAATAGCAGACCAACTTTTGTCCCTCCCTGTACGTCTCTCTGTCCTTGAATTCGGTGCCCAGGCAATGAAGGGACGGGAAAGTTTGAGAATCGTGGCTGTCACTCTCCTGTCACTCGCTACGACACCTGCATCAGGGGGATTGACGCACCCCCACCCAGCCGTGTAGTGGGGGATAGGGGGGAGGTGGGGGCTGGCAGGCGTCACCCACTATCACAGTCACTCTCTCTCTCTCTCTCTCTCTCTCTCTCTCTGTACACACACACACACACACACACACACACACACACACACACACACACACACACAACCCTTCTCCAGCCTCGACACACACGAATCACAGCTCCATAATTTCACGTCATACAGCTTAGCATAACATCACACAACCTTCAAGACCTACACAACCCTATCCCCCTCACCTTCCCAAACATACACTAACCATACACCCTCATCCAGCAGACACACACCAAACTACACCCACATACTACAAACACACACACCAAGTTTTTACCCTCATTCTCTTCACTGGGAACCAAAATGGAACTCTATTAAAATAATCGTGTCACAATCCCCCACCCCCACCCCCCAAAAAAATGAAAAAAAAAAAAGACAAAAATACCGCGGCACATCGTCGTCATTACCTCACAGAACACTCATTACTCACCTTTATTTTCCCAGGTAAGGTTAATTATTCCACCTGAATATCACATACCTTTAACAAGCTCTCCACAAAGGCCTCACCTCCCTCAATTCTCAGTCCCTTAAAACCCACTCCTCACCCTGAACCATTTCTATCCGAGGACGTATTTGTTCTATTATCATCTCCAGACGATTGTATTCATCTTCGTAATGTCTTCTAGTAGAAAAGGAAGTCTATCTCTTGAATTGTGCAAAATCCCTCCTCAGCTTAATAAAATCGTCTGAAAGTAGCCGGAGTAACAAATAACGGATGTTCTGGTAGTGATGGGGTTGACATTCAAGCTCTATAACTACTCTTTCATAGTCTTCCACGCGTTCAACCCTCTCATGATCGGACAACTCTAGTATTTCGTCTCAGTTGACCCCAGACGATTTTATTCAGCTGTGAGTTATAGGAATCTGAAAGAAATTATATTAATGTCGAAATATTATACACCTATTCCATATCATCTTCAGCTCCCTACAACATTACATCACGAAACGAAACATTCCACATTAAACATTCCACACTAAACATTCCACATTAGGGTTGTGACCACCACCACCACCACCTCCACACTTAAATGTTTGATTTACCATTCATACACCATACATTCCACATCATCATACACCACTATACATTCCACATCACCATACATCCACCATACATTCCACATCACCATACATTCCACATCACCATACATCCACCATACATTCCACATCACCATACATTCACCATACATTCCACGTCATCATACACCACTATACTGTACATTCCACATCACCATACATTCCACATCACCATGCACCACCATACATTCCACATCACCATACACCCACCATACATTCCACATCACCATACACCCACCATACATTCCACATCACCATACACCCACCATACATTCCACATGACCATACATTCACCATACATTCCACATGACCATACATTCACCATACACTCCACATCACCATACACCATTATACATTCCACATCACCATACATTCCACAACACCATACACCACTATACATTCCACATCACCATACATCACCATACATTCCACATCATACAGCCATAGTCACCATTTCTAGACTCAAAATCTAATTCATCAACATTACCTTCATTCCCAATCACCAATTCCATATAAATGATTTCAAACCACATTTTTTACAAACAGAAATATCATTCCACAAACTATTATACTCCACAAAGCACAATATTACTTCTTAAAAAACATACATAGCTTGATAGATAGATAGATAAACTGACTGGTAGACAGACAGATTTCGTTATACATTATATGCTATACGTCGTTTCCTTTAATTGTTTTCTCTCTATCCTACAGGTGAGTCATTCAGGTGTTCAGGCGGTAGAGGTGAGTGTAACAGAGAGAGAGAGAGAGAGAGAGAGAGAACTGCAACACACACACACACACACACACACACACACACACACACACACACACACAAAATGAAAAGCAAAGAAACTTAGATAAGAATAACCACACCAAACCCTCATCCACAAGACCAAATACCAGACCACACCATATACCATACCAGACCAAATACCAGACCACACCAAATACCAGGCCAGACCAAATAGCAAGTCAGACCATATACCAGGCCAGACCAAATACCAGGCCAGACCATATACCAGGCCAGACCAAATACCAAGCCAGACCAAACACCAGACCACCAGACCAAATACCAAGCCAGACCAAATACCAGACCAAATACCAGAGAACACCAAAAACCAGACCAAATACCAGACCTGACCAAATACCAGACCAGACCAGACCATTCCCTTCAACTAAGTCCCCCATCCATTCTAGACCCAATACTACTGCAACTTGCAATAAGGGAACTGCTCGGCATTTTCCTGAATTATCGCTGTGTGTGTGTGTGTGTGTGTGTGTGTGTGTGTGTGTGTGTGTGTGTGTGTGTGTGTGTGTGTGTGTGTGTGTGTGTGTAAGCTATGTGTACGTTTCTCACCCTCATGTGTACTGCCGCCTAAAATCCTGCATCCATGTGCGTCTCTTAACTGCAAATGCATCTATCTCCACTACACCCAGACGACACCTACTGTACACACCCACACCCTATCTATTTCCCACACACCCTATTTCCCACACGCCCTACCTATTTCCCACACACGCTACCTGTTTCCCACACACCCTATCTACTTCCCAACACACCCTATCTATTTCCCAAACACCCTATCTACTTCCCAACAAACCCTATCTATTTCCCACACACCCTATCTATTTCTATGAGTCTGGAGTCCAGGAAACTTTGAAT
>NC_137004.1:3376906-3419406 GCF_032717465.1 Coenobita brevimanus | reverse complement strand
GAGAAAATAAATTAATATGCATGAACTTCTTAATGAAAAAAAAATTGACCCTGTGGGATTTTTTGTTTTTATTTTTATTATTATTTTGGGGGAGATTTATGGCTTCGTGTGATACGTGAGCTTCTCTCTCTCTCTCTCTCTCTCTCTCTCTCACCATATGGCTGCGTAAGGAAAATTTTAAAGGAGTGTGAAGGGGAAGAAAAAGAGAGAGAGAGAGAGAGAGAGAGAGACAGACAGACAGACAGACAGCCAGAGACAGACAGACAGACAGAGAATAGTGGAGATGAATAAGTACGAGGGAGAGGGTGAGGAGGAAATGGCAGGCTGTCAGAAGGAAAAGAGTGAGCAAAAACGAAAAAAAAAAAAAGTGAAAAAAAAAATGAACAGAGATAGAAGAAAAATATTATATATACCTCTGCCAGCAAAAAAAGAATTCGCGTAGTTTAGGTTAGGTTGAAATTTCCAGCATAATCATTAAGAGAGAGAGAGAGAGAGAGAGAGAGAGAGAGAGAGAGAGTTGGTTACCTGGAAATTGCCACCTTCACCGTATCAGTAAGAAAAAATAAAAAATGAATTGAGATAAAGGTGTGTGTGTGTGTGTGTGTGTGTGTGTGTGTGTGAGAGAGAGAGAGAGAGAGACAGCACTCAATAAACGAAGAAACTATTCATGTCCACGTTGCATTGGGCCGAATTTTAACACCTGTAATTAAAGAATAGTAAGGTGTCCGACGAAGAGAAGCCAAGAATCGTAACTCAGGTATTTTAAAAGGTTACCAAATGACAACCAGGAAATTATCGACCAATTAATCTATCATCTGTTGTTTGAAAATTGCTGGAAACTGTATGAAGAGCCCAATTATCGACCAATTAGCCTATCATTTGTGGTTTGAAAATTGCTGGAAACTGTAAGAGGAACCAAACTTGCCAAATAATTTATAAAGAAAATTAATAATCTCAAAGACTTATATTATGGATTTCGAAATTATCCCTTCCTGTCTTATGAATTTTTTGGATTTTTATTTTCCAGCGCAGTTTTTCATATGTAGGACGAGTTGAAATTGTCTACCTGGATTTTCAGATGACGTTCGGTAAAATTTTCATGCAGGTAAATGATACTGACGAGGACCTGAGTTGTAAAATGCCTAATTATTTTTGATACCTGTAGAAAGTGATAACAAAGCTGGTACTACAGAGGATGGTTGTAGAGGAGACAGCTTGATAAACCGTCTAAATCCACTAAAACATACGGCTACGAAGGGATTTAATTCAGGTGCACAAAATCTCAAGTGGACTATATGGCAGTAGGAAAATACTTCGCAGTAGATTGGTCAACTGATGTTAGATGTAATGATACAGATTTGTTAGCAAGCGTTTGCAGTCACATGAAGCTAAGCAACATCTCATCAACAGAGCTGTAGACATATAGAATAAAATGCCTTCTAATGAGGTAATGTGTAATGCGGAACAAACATTAAAAAAGAAAAAAAAAAGAGAAAAAAGAAAATCGCATGGATAACAATTTTGCTTGTGATTTCCAGTTCAACACTTTCACTGGAGAATAAGACATTTTTTCTGATGTATAATGCAGAATACAGATGCAGGCCAGGATCATTATGTACCCTGTATTTGCCTACATTTCTTTCCCTTACAGATTGCATTCGTGTATATTATTTCCATTCAGCCTTTCCTATGAAATTTCCATGACAGGTTTCCAATGCTCCTTCTTTGTCCTCAGTTTTTCCTATCGGCTTGGGCTGGTAGGAATTTCTAGGTGTGGGAGGTCGTCATTGTCACTGAATAATAATAATAATAATAATAATAATAATAATAGCGCCGAAATTACTAGCATGTTTGTTACTGCTTACTCTTCTTTGTATTCTTTTGTATTCCTCTCCTTCTCCCTAACTTACATTTTCCATCCTCTTTTCCCCCCTCCCTTACCCCTCACCCTTTACTCCCTCCTTCAGTTTTCCCCACTTCCTCTCCCTACTATTCTCCTCTCTCTCTCTCCCTTTCTTCTTTTGCTCTCCCCTCTCCCTTTGCCCTCTTGCCCTCCTCTCTCCCTTTCCCCTCCCCCTCTCCCCTCCCCTCACGCCTCAGACAATGTAAGAAGGTGTGAGGTCAATAAAGAAGAGACAGGGTGTAATGGTGGGGTGTAGGACAGGGAGGGGGAGGAGGGATGGAGAGGGGTGGGGGGAGGGAGGGAGTAAGAGAAGGAAAGGCGAGAATGTAGGAATTGGAATCGGAGAGAGAGAGAGAAAGAGAGAGAGAGAGAGAGAGAGAGGGGGGGGGGAAACATATACACGTGAAAATATAATGAATACGAAAGAAAACAGTGGTAGGTGTATTATGTGTCAAAGAAACCGGGAATTATAACCATTACTTCTACTATTACTCGCATCAATTCTTTTACTGTTGTCCCCCCCCCATCTCTCTCTCTCTCTCTCTCTCTCTCTCTCTCTCTCTCTCTCATACCTCGCCTGCCTGAAGCCCCCGCACCAGACATCACGCTATCACCCCCTCCGGCGCCTGTCTGTCTGTCGTCTGGCTGTCTGTTTGCTGTCTCCTTGTTTTCACAGTCACGTGCTGCTAATGCGTCCTCTCTCTTTCTCTTTGGCTGTCTGTCTATCGGCCTGTCTGTTCGTTTCTCTTCAGCTGTCTTTTCATAACACAAAAGTATGTTGGTTCTGTTTATCTGCGCCTCCTGTCTGCATCTATCGTCCTGTACATCTATCCACCTAAATATCTATCTATCTATCTATATCTGTCTATGTATCTTTTTCATCTATCTATCTGTTTGTTTGTCTGTCTATCCACTTATCTCGGATGTCTTCCCGTCTTTGCCTAGAGATATATTTGTATTTTCATCTATCATCCTGTATATCTATCCAGGTGACTAACTATATATGGCTTTCTATCTACTTATCTGTCTATCTACCAGTCCATTTATCTATCCACCTATCCATCAATTCATACAATGTCTTTCTCGGTATCCTTATACCTTTAATATTACCTGATCCCTTACCTCAAACATCCTTTTAACCTCAAGCAAAACACACGAATAATAATAATAATAATAATAATAATAATAATAATAATAATAACAGTAGTAGTAGTAGTAGTAGCAGTAGTAGTAGTAGTAGTAGTAGTAGCAGTAGTATCATTCTCCTTCAGACCGATCTCATCTTTTAAAATCCTAATCCCTTCCAGATCAATAAAGGATTACGAAAAGATTATCGTTCTGAATAAGTTGTAAAGGCGCTCGTAAGTCTCTCGTAACTTACGCAACTTCGTCTCAAGGTGGCAGGAACAAGGAACAGTTTACGACATCGGACTGAAGGGGTTACGTGCTTCGCTTCTTCGCAGTAATTTATAACATGGGGAATTTTGATGGCTAAATACACACACACACACACACACACACACACACACACACACACACACACACTCTCCCCCCCCTTCTCTCTCTCTCTCTCTCTCTCTCTCTTTCATCACCATCTCTCCTTCTCTATTTTTACCACTACTTTATTGCGAATTTCTGCCTTTACGCCTCAAAACCACCTCATTCTTGACGTCTTTTCTGTCTTCTTTCTGCTTTTATCACGCCAGCTCGTATCTGTCTCACCCCCTCCTCTCTCTCTCTCTCTCTCTCTCTCTCTCTCGTCAACCTTCATATTGTCACCCGACCTTTCACGCCTTTTCACGATTTCTCTTGTTTCTTCCAAATCTGCCGCTGGTGGCTGTATCTATTTTGTTTATCTTTTATCTATCACTCTATTTATTTATTTACTTATTTATTATACTGTTTATATTACTCATGCCTATTGTACTGGCTTCTTTTACCGTGTGTGTGTTTTTTTTAATCAAAGAATATAAATTAAAAATCTTAAATTAATTTGGCCTGTATTCTCTCAATTTAATTTTTTTTCCAACCTGCTTCTCAATATTTTCAAAGTCTGTTCCAAATTATGCCTATTGATTTTCTTTATTTTTCTTTACTTTTAACTTCATTGCTTTACTCGACTCTGGTTCCTATAACTCACTCTTAGCTGAATAAAATCTCCTATACTCCTTTTACTCTAACTTGGCCTAAAATTGCCGTCTCTCCATCTTGAATGCTGAGTTGTAAGAAGAGATTGACACTAGAATACAATGCCAGTCACGAAAAAGTGCTATAGAAATGATGTAAAGCAGCAGCACTACCTTTTCCCGTCAGAGCTACTTGAAATAAGCTGCAAAAGGACGAGAATCTGGGCCAAATTAAGGTGAAAGGAGTATAGGTAGAACTTTAACTGGAAGAGAATACAAGAGTTGGCTTGATCATTGAAGGGATAAATTGTTTGAATAATGGGTCTCGATATATCTGACTTTACAATCAGTTTATATATTGTTCAAATCCTTTTTTTTTTTTTTTTTTTTTCCCAGTCATTTCTGGTACTGATATCGTACTGTTAATAAGACTTTTTAAATTTTCCGTTTACCTTTTAGAATTATATGGAACTTACTTTTCGCCATATTACTGCTTTATAATTAACATTTCCAGGGTCCTGTGGCCAAATCTTACCTGAATAAAACCGTCTGACGCTAGCCGAAATAAATACTAGAACTGACCTAGCGAGGAAAGGGTTCATGAAAAATTTATTAATATCCTCGGTCTCAAATTAATAAAAAATATATATTTGACGTAAACTGAAATACAAAGTTAGAACGAAAAGATCAGTGGTGACAGTATTCACACTCTCGAGTCCACTTCCTTGTACACCCAGGAGTAATTACCTCAAGGGAGTGTGTTAAGTGTGGCATTATTTCCCGTTGCAGTTAATGGGATACTGGAGATCCTGCCAGAGGGAATGAAGAGCTCCCCCCTTTTGTGGATGGAATTCTCTCTCGTTTGCCGCATCCCGCATTGCATATCTGTGGCGGATTCCCGACTGCAACTTGCAACAGACCAGGCTTTTACCTGGGCTTAGTAGCGCGGCTTTAGAATCTTTTCATCTAAGACCGTTGCAGTGCACTTCTGCCGATTACGTGGGGTGCATTCTGACCCAGATTTGTTTTTAAATGGCCGAAGGATGGCTTGTAGGGGAAGAGTGAGGTTTTTAGGCCTCACGTACGACCGTTTTACATGAATCCCACATTTTAAGCAGATAAAGGTTTCTTGCCTGAAGGTCTTCAACGTTTTAATGATTCTGGTTCATAGTAGATGGGAGACTGATAGCCGTACCCTTCTGCTCCAACAAGCTCTGGTGTATTCCAAGCTGCAGTATGGATGTGGTGTACTCTTCAGCCACCCCAGCCCGGTCACACACCCTGGACTCTGTACATCACGCAGGCCTTCGTTTGGTTACAGAAGCATTTTGCACCTCCCATATCCCAAGCCTGCTTGTTGACGCAAGGGTAATGGGACTGGAGCTATGGCGTTGGCCACATACAGCAAGGTGATGGTATAGAGTCCAGAGACTTCCTCAGATCCCAACTCATGACTCTGTTTTGGTTCTGTCCAGCATACTCTTTATGACATCCATCTGCGATTTCCCCTCCCCTTTAGTTACGGGACAAAGGAAGTCATGACTGAACGCAGCCTCCCACGTACTCCAGTCCTAGGAGCGGAGACATCTGTTATTCCGCCCTAGGAGTTACCTGATATCAGATTTTGTCGGTATGTCCCGACCCTTAAGGATGTGGCATCAGATGTGGTGATTCACAAACAGTTTTTAGCTTAGGTTGTCCTCCATACTGGGCATATCTCAGTTCTTACCGGTGGCTCAAAGTCGGGTGCTGGAGTTGGATTTCTGAATGTCTTCCCTGATTTTTTGCTGAAGTGGCACCCTACCCTCCTCAGCCTCAGTTTTTACTGATGACCTGTCGTCTGTTCTGATGGCTTTCCAGTTTATCCATAAGAATATTAGTTTTATTATTTTTAGCGTCTCCAGAGTAGGCTTATCTGCCCTTGAGCATTTTAACTTCCCATCCCTTGTGTGAGAAATTTAGAAAAGTTCCTCTTCCTAGGCAGTCATCATGAGAAGAGTTTCGCTTTGCTGGGAGCCAGGCCATGTTGGACTGCAGGGAAATTAACGTGCAGTGAAGCAACAAGAGCAGCAGTTACACGTGATGTCTCTGTCACACCTCTTCCCTAAAAGGATTACTTCCCTGTGATTAAGGCTGCTGTCAGGACCTCCAGGAAGCATGCATACGACCCATTTCCTATTCCAAGTAAACTACTGGAGGTGACAATAGTGACCAGTCCATGGGATTACACAGCCATGCCCCGTCACTGGAAAGTTGCCATGACCTGGTTACGGATTGGTTGTACACGTCTGACGCACTGCCATCTCTTGGAGGGAACACCCCTTACTTTGTGAAAACTGTTTGGTCCCACTGACAGTGCGGCATCTCTTACTGAGTATCTTAAACCAAGGATTGCTCGCCGCCGTTACATCTCCAGGTTAGGGTGGAATATGCGTCTTAACCTTCTCTCCTCAGTTCTTCGAGAGGCGGCGTGTATGACAGAAGATACATTTTTTTTTTTTTTTTTTTTTTTTTTTTTTTGAAGTTGGCTTTTTCAATCTGCTTCACTTTTTTATGCATAATTTTAACTGTTGTTTTATGCTTAGTTTTACGGTGTGTTCTTGACGTATTATATGAATTTTATTGTTAGATGGTTTTAAGTAGCGTTATTACAAGCGAGCGAGCGAGCGAAGCGAGGGAGGGATGTTTACTCTCATTTAAGTTTGGAAACCGCGGCCCCGTCCGACCCGACCCGACATCCATCACGCTAAGAAGAAGCTAATAAGCGTACTCCAATGTGAAGTAGAGTTGAAATTCTTTCTGCATGTGATGCATTCCTTCAATAAATTTTATCAACTAAAAACTCACCCATAAAGGCATAGGAACCACTTGGCATCTCCAGTTTTCCAGTGTTGTGTTCGGCTCTGACTGTTGAACATGATTTCAAAATCAAATTTAAAAAGATTTTCCCTCGTAACACCGCGTTTTTGGCAACAGATCTAGCAATGAAATATCGGAGATGCCGCCTATAATTTTACATTAACATTTCTGCCATGTTTTGGTCGTGATACCACCAAGGGTAAACACCCCATTGCAGGCTTTAATCATCTCATCAATAACCAAGTCTTTATCGTTTCGGTTTGGTCTACTCGGCAGGTTGGCAGCGGAGATTGTACAATTTAGCACTGTGCGTGTAATGAACGCAGCGGCGCCTCGCTTGACACCACCACTAGCGCACCATTGGAACCTATGGTGCTCAAACAAACCCTGAGCTATATTTAGAACTTCGGTTATCTTCGCTTCATAATACGTGCTCCACAACACTCAATGTGAGAATCAAAATTTAATCAACAGCCGAAAATCATCCAGGGAGAAATCATCCAGGGGAATCACCCTGTTTCTTACTGTCATCCTGTGACTTACAGCCGACAATTTGCCGTAGTCTGCTGAAACTTCTCGGCCATTGTGAATATTCCGCGTGGTTCGTACGATGCAATGCTTCTCATGCGAAAGCAAAGCTGAAAACTATATGTGTAAGTTTCTTTCGTAGTAAGTCGATGCACTGTTAAATATTCAGACCTCATCGATGTTACTATGGAAACGACATAACCAAACTTCATCATACGAATTCGAGAAATAACAAACCTGACAAGCCTGACTCCCTATTATCAGAGGGAAGTTGTGATACTATGGCGCTCGCTCGCTCGTCATGCTCTCACAATGAGCACTTTACTGGTTATATTATGTATATACTGTGCAGCTTTTAGTCCTGTTGTTTGGCGGGCATTGTTAAGCTGTCATGATGTTTTTAATGTACTCAATCAATCAGTCAATCAATCAATCAATTAATCAATCAGTCAATCCACACTCTCAGGCTCCAATACTCACTTGCAGATCAATATAATGATCTGACGCCAGGTGAAATACAATGCACCACGACTGAGTTAACAAGCATTCAGTATTAAGCTCCATTTACTTCGTTTTCCTTACTGCATCCCGGATTTAGCTGATGCGTAAACGTTACCAGGAACACAATACTGGATCTGCCCACACCATGAAAGTGACACAGTGATTCCAAGTCCCAAGTCTCACGTTCCATTTCCTTCGTTATCCCTACGCTCTGTGTTCAGGGTTCAGCGTTATTTATCTTTGCCTCTCCCCCCACGTCCAATTTTTGTGCCACCCTCCATCTCCTCCCTCTCTCGCCCCACGTCTCAACTTTGCCCTTCTAACAAACGATGCACACAAACTTTACTCCCGATATTCTCGCTAGGTAGTATTTTTGTTGCTTGTACTACCTCAAATATATATATATATATATATATATATATATATGGGCGACCTCTTTTTGTGGTTGTCTTCTAAGATTTTGGCATTTGTCTGTATCTGTAACTGTATGTTATATACGTCTGTCTTGTTTCTTTTCATTTGTTTGTCCTCTCTCTCTCTCTCTCTCTCTCTCTCTCTCTCCTTTCGTTCATCCGCTCTTATCGACAGAGCAGGATTGTTAAAGTCTCAGGGAGGCTTCGATGCAGACCATTATGTACGGCAGCTGTGAGAGCCAATGGGAGTGATTTACCTTGCTTTCTCCTACTTCCGAGACCCAGTAGACTACAAGCAAGAGATCAACAAACGGAATATAATGCTAGTCACGAAGAAGGGCTAGGGAAAGGATATCACAGCCACAGCACTCTTCTGTCTCTAAGGCACAGACACAAGCATCTTCCCAGTCTCGAACGAATATATAAGAGAAAAATCGAGCCATCTGAAAAACACACGAGTAAAGATGGGGTTTTCACTGTACTTCGACACTTGTAATTTGTCTTCAGACTGAACTGGGAAGATTTTTTTTTTTTTTACTTTACAGATGTGGACAAAAGTTCGTTTACTCTTCCACTGCGTCTGCGTTACACTTACCTCCCCTCCAATTTCGTCTCTCTCTCTCTCTCTCCCTCTCTCTCTCTCTCTCTATTTTCCTTCCTTTAGATATATGAGAAAGAATTATCGAACATAGGGGGGTTAAGCATTTCTTCATTTAATTCTTTCACTACTACAGATAAATAAAATCGCAGCATAAAATCGTCTGGTTGTGGCTCTAATTAAAGAAAAAAAATGGAAAAAAATCGTATTTGGGCTGGAAACATATCTAGCTTCTCTCGGCTTAGGAGTATTAGCCAAGAAAGGAAAAGTGAAAGTTAAAAAGGAGATTAGGTGAGGTTTTGTATCCGAGAGAGAGAGAGAGAGAGAGAGAGAGAGAGAGAGAGAGAGAGAGAGAGAGAGAGAATCCTACACAAACAACAGAAAACGTGAATGTCTAGCCAATCTTATACTCCAACGTACAGCTTCGGTCAATTATCCTCGCCGCGTCTGGGGGGGTCCAGCCTATACGCTGTTCCCTCTAACTTGGCCTAAAATTACCCTCTCTCCGCCTTGAATTCGGAGTCATAGCGATAAATGAAATGTAGAATACGCCGCCAGTCACGAAGAAGTGCTATGGAAAGAATGTCGAGCCACAGTATAGTCTAATTCAGTTATCGACCAGCGTGAAATAAGCAAGAAAGGGAGGAAATCTAGGCCAAGTTAAGGTGAAAGAGGTATAGAAATTCCAACTCTCTTTATTATAACTATAGTCATTTATCTTCAGCTCAGGGAACTTAATTTTGAGGTAGGGCTGAGTCTCCTTGGTTACTATTCAAACTGACCCTCCAAAATGAGGATACGTGGCCATGAATCGAGCTGAAACTGTCATCTCGCCATCTTTCTGACCAGTAACGAGATTTATATGACAACGTGGTACTAGTCACGAAGAAGTGTTACGGAAAGGATGTAGAGAAGTAGTATTGGCTTATTTGGTCACTGAACATTGAGAAAATTAGCTGCAAAAGAACGAAAACCTGGGCCAAGTTAAGGTGAAAGAACTGTAGTTAATATGAACAATAATAATGATAATAATAATAATAATAATAATAATATTATTATTATTATTATTATTATTATTATTATTACTACTACTACTACTATTAATAATAATAATAATAATAATAATAATAATAATGAAAATAATAAAAATAAAAATAAAAATTATTCCTCGAACTAGGCTGTCCCATTCCCCTCTTCTTCTTCTTTTTTTTTTTTTTTCTCAATCTGCGAACCGAGTCTTCTCCTATTAATTTCTGCTCCACTTTGTCTTTCTCATTTTTTCATCACCATTCGTCTTCCTAGGACTGTGCATTCATCTCTCTCTCTCTCTCTCTCTCTCTCTCTCTCTCTTTCTCTGTCTGTCTGTCTGTCTGTCTCTCTCTCTCTCTCTCTCTCTCTCTCTCCCTCTCTCTTTCTCTCTCTCTCTCTCTCTCTCTCTCTCTCTCCCTTAGAATATATCACTTTCCCCAACCCAATCAGTGTCCATCTCCACCTCTCTCTCTCTCTCTCTCTCTCACTTGTTTCTTGAACCATTTCTCTGTTAGGTGTCCACATTCGTCTCTTAAGTTTTTGTCCTTCATTCTCTCTCTCTCTCTCTCTCTCACTTGTTTCTTGAGCCATTTCTCAGTTAGGTGTCCACAGTCGTCTCTTAAGTTTTTGTCCTTCATTCTCTCTGTCTGTCTGTCTGTCTGTCTGTCTGTCTCTCTCTCTCTCTCTCTCTCTCTCTCTCTCACTTGTTTCTTGAACCATTTCTCTGTTAGGTGTCCACATTCGTCTCTTAAGTTTTTGTCCTTCATTCTCTCTCTCTCTCTCTCTCTCTCTCTCTCTCTCTCTCTCTCTCTCTCTCTCTCACTTGTTTCTTGAGCCATTTCTCAGTTAGGTGTCCACAGTCGTCTCTTAAGTTTTTGTCCTTCATTCTCTCTCTCTCTCTCTCTGTCTGTCTGTCTGTCTGTCTGTCTGTCTCTCTCTCTCTCTCTCTCTCTCTCTCTCTCTCGCCAGCCATTCGTCTTCTGGGCTTCCATTTCGTATTTGCTTCCTCTTCGTCCTTACTCGTCATCATTTTTCTTTCGTAAATTTTTGGGCTTGTCTGGGAGAGCATAAGACAGTGAGGTTAATGGGAGGAGAAGGAGGAGGAGACCGAGGACGATATGGAGAGAGAGTGTATGGGAATATGCAAGGGAGGGTGTTGTGATGGGCACAGGAGTCGTTCATGAGTAGGGACACCAATGCCTGGAGGTACGTTTGCCAAAGTCACCCCTACCTTTTCTTCATTTATGTTTCTTCACTTCTCTCTTTCCGGGAACGCTTGTCATTTCTCATTGATTTTTTTCCATCCCTCCTTCTCCTCATTTCTTCCTCCTCCATCCCCTCCTTCTCCCCATTTCTTTTTCCTCCATCTCGCTGCTTCTCGCCCCCTACCTTCACTTCTTTTTCCCTCCCGCTGCTCATTCTTTCCTCCCTTCTTCCTCCTCTTTCCTGCTTCTTCTTCCTCCATCCCCACTCTCTTTCTCTTCACTTCTTTTCCGGTACGCCCTCCCTCCTCCATCACCCCCCTCCCCCCCTTCCCTCTCTTCTCTCCACACCTTCCTCCTCCTCTCTTCTCTCCTATTTTTCCTCTTGTCATTACAGCTGATCAATACCACCTGTCGCAGAATCCTGACTAAAAAAAAAAATTGTTATAACATTATTTAACTTCTTCTGTGTCACTATGAGAGATGTATATTATTTTTCATTTCATTTTAACCTTCATTCCAACTCTCACTGTTGACATGAATGGAAAATGTAATGCTTGTCGTTTCTAATCACACCCGAGCTTGCGATGCGTGAGAGGGTGTTATGTTTGGGGCGGCGTGTGTGTGTGTGTGTGTGTGTGTGTGTGTGTGTGTGTGTGTGTGTGTGTGTGTGTGTGTGTGTGTGTGTGTGTGTGTGTGTGTGAGAGAGAGAGAGAGAGAGAGAGAGAAAGAGAGAGAGAAATGGAGTGAGAAAACGATTACTGGTCGAGAAAATGAATACTGGGCGAGAAAAAGAATATCGGGCGAGAAAAAGAATATTGGGCGAGAAAAAGAATATTTGGGCGAGGAAAAGATTAAAGCGAGAAGAATATTGGGCGAGAAAAGAAAGTCGAGAAGAGGAGGAGGAGGAGGAGGAGGAGGAGGAGGAGGAGGAGGAGGAGGAGGAGGAGGAGGAATAACCAGGAAGGGGTAAGAGGGAAGGATTATGAGGATTACGAACCAAAAGTAGGAGGGAGAGGAGGGGAGGGAGGATTGAAGGAGGGAGAGAGAGGAGGGGAAGGAAGAGTGAAGGAGGGAGGAAAGAGTGAAGGAAGGAGGGAGAGAAGGAGAGGGAAGACTGAAGGAGGGAGGAAAGAGTGAAGGAGGGAGGGAGAAAAGGAGAGGGAAGAGTGAAGGAGGGAGGGAGAGGAGGGGAGGCAAGAGTAAAGGAGGGGAGGCAAGAGTGAAGAAGGGAGGGAGATGTGGGGAGGAAGGAGTGAAGGAGGAAGGGAAGAGGAGAGTGGTACGGGATTGGGATGGATAGAAGAGAGGGGAGAAAAGGAGAATGGAGAAAAGGGAGAGGAAAGAGGTGAAGGGAGGATGGTGGAAAGGAGAAAAGGGGAGCGGAGAAGGAGAGTGTGAGGAGAGAAGAAGGCTGATAGGGAAGAAAGAGGTATGGGAAAGGAGGGAAGGAACGGCAGGGAGAGGGGAGAGAAAGGAGAGAACAGAAGAGGGGAGATGAAAGGAGATAAAAGAGGACGCGATAGTGGGAAGAGGAAAGTGGATAAAGGAGGACGACGAAATAGTGGGGAGAAGAGAGGAAGGGGGGGTGGAAGGAGAGCGTTGAGGGAAAGGAAAGGGGCAGGAGGGGAAAGGAGAGAAAAGAGAGAGAATGGATGAGGAGAGAAGAGGAGTATGAAAGTAGAGGGGCGAAGTGAAAAGGAAAAATGAGTAAAAGACGGAGAAACGGGGAGGAAGGGAGAGAAGTGGGGAAGGAAGACGGGGAGAGGAGAGAGGAGAAAAGATCAGTGAGGGAAAGGAAGGGAAGAGGAAGGAGGGTAGAGGAAAGGGAGAGAGTCGGGGTAAGGATGAGGAGATAAAGCTGGGGGGGGGAGGCAGTGAAAATAAACTGAGGCGATATCAAAGAAGGAAGGTCTAAGAAATGGTCTCTAAGAAAATGGTTGCCAAAGGAGGTGTGAGGCGACATTCAGGCGGGCTTCATCGTCGTCGTAATCGTCTTCATCGTCAACTCCATCTCCATCGTAAAGTCCTTTGTCATCGTCGTCATCATCATCGTCATCACCATTATCATCGTCATCAACATCGTAATCTCATTGGTCATCATCATCATCATCATCTCCATCGTAATCTTTGTCATCATCATCATCATCATCACCATCACCATCATCTCCATCGTAATCTCCATTGTCATCATCATCATCACCATAATTATCATCATCATGCCATCGTCGTCGTCATCGCCGTCGTCATCATCTCTGTTTCAGTCTCCATTTCCACGGCTATAGCATCGTCATCATCATCGTCATCATCATCATCATCATCACAGCCAAGTATCCCTGTGATAAATGGGATGAGCAAGATTTCGGGGGAAAATATGAAAGTAAAAACACAATGGTACAAGAATGAATGTATCACCAGCGTGTCCACAGGATATAGGCCATATAGACCTAAGCTGTCATCCATTTAGCGAGAGAGAGAGAGAGAGAGAGAGAGAGAGAGAGAGAGAGAGAGAGAGAGAGAGAGGTGGGTGGGTACAGTGATGGGTGGGGTGGTGGACAGTGGGTGGGGGTAGATAATTTTATTATTCTATATCTTTTTAATATTATTCTCCTTGGTAATTGTTCTCTTCCTGTCCCACAGGTGAGTGCATCAGTGTCCAGGTGACCCATACTGTAAGTACAATAATGTATACCGGTGTGTGTATATATATATATATATATATATATATATATATATATATATATAGTGTCCTGTGTATGTGCCTGTGTGTTTTAATGTGTGCTTGCGTGCGTTCATGTGTGTGTGTGTGTGTGTGTGTGTGTGTGTGTGTGTGTGTGTGTGTGTGTGTGTGTGTGTGTGTGTGTGTGTGTGTGTGTGTGTGAAAGAGAGAGAGAGAGAGAGAGGGGGGGAAGGAAGGTGAGAGAAAACAGAGAAGTGGAGATGGACAGTGATTGGGTTGGGGAAGGTAATGTACTCTGACAGAGAGAGAGAGAGAGAGAGAGAGAGAGAGAGAGAGAGAGAGAGGAGAACTGGGGTAGAGAATAACCAAACCCAGCTGAACAAATGGACAGGAAAATTAACTTGTCACATAGCGCCAGGGATCCAATAAACCACCCAGGCAATTCAGTGGTTCATGATTTCCATTCCCATCAAGCCACGCGACCCTGTGTGGAACCATTTTTATTTTTGGGGGGTGGGGGGGGTAGGGGAGCTGAGCACGAGACAACAACAAAAAAAAAGGAAAAAGATTTACTTGTTGTACTGAATATTTTTACGGGTTCATTCTATGGCTCCTATGACTCACTCTCAGTTGAATAAAATCGTCTGCCGTTAGCTGGAAATCGATGCTACGGTTATCCCGACCGTAAGAGGGTCAAGGCTGAAGAAGAAATTGTACCTTGAAGAATTTAGAAGCTGGAAGAATAAGAAGCCAGAAGGAAGACTGGATTACGTCTCTGATCTCCCCGCTGTCTTCTCTAACATTATTTCTTCCTCCTTCCAGACGATTTTATTTAATTTCGGGAAAGCCGCTCGTACTGAAGTGGTTAATCAGGACTACAGAGAACGGCGCTAGTTAGATAGATAGGCATATAGATAAAAAAAAATACTACATACAGACAGACAGTCAAAGCAAAATCCCTGAAAACAAAGTGCCATATCATCAAAACAGAGAGAGAGAGAGAGAGAGAGAGAGAGAGTTTTGGTCTGCGATGGTCAGTGAACGTGTGTGAATTTTCCGTACCGTTGCTAACTGCGCTTTTTAATACTGAATGCAGGCTAATTACATATCAGGTACAGGTGTTCCGTAAAGGTGAGAAACTGCGGCTTGCTCACAATTCCGCGGTCTCAGTTTTGATATATATGGTTGAAAGAATGATTGGAGGCGGTAGAGGAGCACTGGGTGTATGGCCAGAGAAAGAACAGCCTGATAGATGGATAAAGAGAGAGAGAGAGAGAGGGATAGAAAGGCAGACAGACAGAGTGGCAGGTAGAGAGAAACAGAAACAAGGGAATTGAGAGACAAAGACAGAGGAGTAAAGAGACAGACAGGCAGACAGATGGATAGAGACAGATAAATAAAGAGACAGAGACAGACGGATATACAGACAGAAAAGGCAAATACAGAGAAACGGAAAAACCCACAAAGAGGCAGCCACTCAACGATAGCTCACTGAAAAAATCCAATCCACACCTTAGACAATAAGAAATGGATGGTGTCGAAACATGGTGTGTGAGGCAAGGGAGAGGACAGACAAACATTAATAAGTAGACAGATGGACAGACAGATAAATAGACAGACGGACAGGCAGACAGAAAACTCCACACACTGACAGCCAACTCACAACAGACCATCAAAATCACCAACTCGTCACTATGAGAAAATAAGTATCAGTGATGTCGAGTAGAAGGACATGAAGGCAAAAGAATATACATGACAAAAAAATGAATAAGAAGAGACAGGCCGATGAGTAAGAAGGCAGACAGACAGATGAGTAAGAAGACTGATTAAAACACACACACACACACACACACACACACACACACACACACACACACACACACAAAGCCAACGAAAGGAAACGCCAAATTGCAGCTTCAAGATTATAGAAAGTAGCTTCGATAGCCAAAGGAACATGGGAGTGTAAGACTTCAAAGAGAAGTGTAAGAACGGTAACAGCCAGTCCCCTGTGACCCCCTGTGGGTGTGTTAAAGTGTAATATTGGGCGAGGTGTAAGAATTAGGAAGGTGGGGTGTGAGGCAATAGAGAAAGTGTGAAAGTTAAGGATGCATAAAAATGAGGAAGGCGGGGTGTGACGGAATGAAGAAAGTGTGAAAGTGGGCGAAGTGAAGGGAAGAGGAAGGTGAGGTGTGAAAGAAGCGAGAAAATGTGAAAATGGATGGAGTGTGGGAAGGAGGAATGTACCATCGCTATCCTACAGTAGAATATGACACGCAACAATCGAAATTACATCCAGGTCCCTAATTTCTTCCTCTGGGTGAACAGGAACATGGGAAAAAACAAACTCGGTCCAAGAGTCTGGCTGACCCGGAAACCGAACTCGAGTTTTACCAGCTGGGGTCCAAATGTGCTAACCACTAGAGGGGGGGGGGCAATAAAGGAGCCAGCGTCGCCCCCGCCATCACTTTGCCAGCTGGGGTTATGGCGCGATACGGATGTCGGCTTGTTACTGGGCCAATAGCTGGGGTATTGGAAGCGAGGGGACGGAGAGGGAAGTATTGGGAGTGAGGGAGACGGGGAGGAAGGTATTGGGAGTGAGGAAGAGAGGAGGAAGGAGAGAGGGGGAGGAAGAAAGGGAGGAAGAGGGGGAGGGAGAAAGAGGGTGGTACTGGGAGGGAGGGGGAGAGAGGTATTGGGGATGAAGGAGAGTATGGGAGAAAGGGAGGTAGGGAGGTATTAGGGGTGGGGGAGAGAGGAAAACAGGTAGTACTGGGAGTGAGGGGAACAGGGTGGGGGAGGTATTGGGAGCGAGAAAGACATGAAGGATACTGAGAGTGAGGGGGACGGGGAGAGAGGTACTGGGGGTGAGGGAGAGGCAGGGGAGTAGAAGAGGAGAGGAGTGGGAGAGAGAAGGAGACACAGAGGGAGTGCGGTAGAGAAGAGAGAGAGAGAGAGAGAGAGAGAGAGAGAGAGAGAGAGAGAGAGAGAGATAGAGATAGAGATAGAGAGAGAGAGAGAGAGAGAGAGAGAGAGAGAGAGTCCTATGGGAAATGATGTTAGGTGGAACTTGAGAGGAAGAAGAATGGATGGAAGGGGATCATACAACCGCCGGCTTGTTGTGTGTGTGTGTGTGTGTGTGTGTGTGTGTGTGTGTGTGTGTGTGTGTGTGTGTGTGTGTGTGTGTGTGTGTGTGTGTGTGTGTGTGTGTGTGTGTGTGTGTGTGAGATACAGACAGACAAGTGGACAGATAGACAGAGAACAGACAGACAGACAGATACACAGATGAACAGAGACAGACAGACAAAAAGAAAAAAAAAATCAAGGAACTGGCGAGAATAAGGAAGAGGCAGCAGGTTTCAGATGGCAAAATAAGGAAATAGGGGAAAATAAGGAAAGAGGGGAAAATGGGGGAAATGGGGAAGAAGGGGAAAATAAGGAGGGGAAAAATTAAAGACGGGAAAATATGGAAAGAGGGGAAAATAAGGAGGGGAAAATAAGAGAGGAAATAAAAGGGGAAAATAAGAAGGGAAAACAAGGAAAGGGGGGAAAATATGAGGGGAAAATAAGGAGAGGAAAATAAAGACGGGAAAATAAGGAGTGGAAAATATGGAGGGGAAAATAATGAAAGAGAGAGGAATAATTTGTTGGTATATGAGAGAAGGTTTGAAGGAGGGGAAAAGAGATGAAGGGAAAACTGGGAGGGAGAAAGGAATGAAGGAAGGGAGGGTGGAAGGATGGTTTGTGAGAGGCCAATATCGTTTTGTACATTAATTATGCAGCGCAGGGTGAGATTAAGATGATTTAAGTAACACAGAAGAGGACGACAAGGTGTAATAAGCAAAATGAATCGCTTAGGCAAAGGTGTTAGGGATCCGGGGTCGTTTTCGTTTCACTTAATATTACCACAAATCATTTTTTTTTCTTTGTCTTTCTTTTTTTTTGTCGCTTTGATATTCTGATTTGACTGTGAAACGCCTGGTCCATAGATGCTTAGAAGGTGCAAGAGAATATTAAGTTGTAAAGCGTAAAATAAATCGCTAATCGAGATATGCTAGGGTGTTAAAACGTCACCATATGTGGATCTTGATCTTGCAACTCCACGTCCTCATTCTCCACTTCCTCCTCCTCCTCCTTCTCCTCCTCATTATCATCATCATCATCACCTTCTTCTCCTCCTCCTCCTCCTCCTGTTCTTCTCTCTCCTCCTCCTCTCCCTCCTCCTCCTGTTCTTCTCTCTCCTCCTCCTCTCCCTCCTCCTCCTCCTCCTCCTCTCCCTCCTCCTCCTCCTCCTTCTCCTCCTCACTCCACCTCCTCCACCACCACCACACTCCCCGTACACACAAACTCCACTTAATCCCCCCACCGCCACCCGTAATTGGAGAGAAGTCTATGTGATGCCACCACTCATTTCCGCATCACTAGCTTCCATCACTACCCTGACTCTCTCTCTCTCTCTCTCTCTCTCTCTCTCTCTCTCTCTCTCTCTCTCTCTGACAGTAACATTCCACAGCTCATGTTACCAATATAACGAGGCACCAGCGCAGGTGTGTGTACGCAACTACGTGTGTGTGTGTGTGTGTGTGAGTGTGTGTGTGTGTGTGGAGGAAGGGTGAGGTAGTGACCCTGTGACCTTGGACATGTTAAAGTTGTCCTGCCCTCCTCCTGCCGCCACTGGTATGTAACACGTATTTATAAACCCTCTTAAATACTGCTCACAATTCGGCTCACATTCTTCCTCGTCCTCTCTCCCTGATGCCATACGATTCTATTAAGCTCAGAAACCCCTCTTAAATTATAGGGGTTTTATTAATGCTCCACTGAACCCCTCCAGATCGAAAAGTCTGTCCCAAACTGAGTGAAATCATCTGGAACTGGGAAGAATAAGCTGAGACAAAATATTCCCTTGTTCAATACCCTGTTCTAGGATTTATTTTTTCACTACCAATATATTTTAGGTGTCCCTTGAAGTTACTTAGTTGAGAATACATTTTCTGTTTTTATTTTTCGAGTCGGAAGGGGTAGATTTTGCCTTAGAAAAAATAGATAGAATTCGAGAGCTCTCCCGTAAGTTTAAAAAAAAATTGTGGAAGCAGAGGAAATAAAGAAAAATGACGTCACCCTCAATCACATGATGACTCAATGACTCTCTTTATCAGTTAGCCATTATTGCATTTTGTTTATCTCTTTAATACTGAGTAATTAAAGAGAGGAGTGTTTATTACCTCCACTGTTAATGTGAAGAGAATCATCATCATCATCATCCGGACCTCCTTTCCCACTGTAAGGCAGGGTGAGGAGAAACAAGTAGTGTAAATAACCAAATGTGAAGAGAACCATTTGTGTAAATAACTGTATGGGAAGAGAAACGTGTGTAAATAACTGTATGTGAAGAGAACCATGTAGTGTAAATAACTAAGTGAAAAGAAACGTGTGTAAATAACTATGTGAAGAGAAACATGTATTGTAAATAACTGTATATGAAGAAAAACATGTGTAAATAACTGTATGTGAAGAGAAACATGTAGTGTAAATAACTGTACGTGAAGAGAAACGTGTGTAAATAACCAAATGTGAAAAGAACGTGTGTAAATAACCAAATGTGAAGAAAAACACGTAAATAACCAAATGTGATGAGAAACACGTGTAAATAACCAAATGTGAAGATAAACATGTAGTGTAAATAACTATGCGAAGAGAAACATGCGTAAATAACCAGTCCCATGCACACCTGAAGCGTACACAGGTTTAATCACTAGGCAACGGTCAGGTAACACAGGTAACTAGGCAACGACGTTAAGGTACAGGTATCGAGGAAAGTCAACAAATACCGTTTCATTTTTCACCAATTATCACTTAAATGTTCGCTCTTGTTGGACTGTGCAGTGCTTACTACACTCTTTTCACTCCAACTTGGCCTAAAATTACCATCTCTCCATCTTGAATACTGAGTTGTAGCAAAAGACTAACACTAGAATATGATGCTAGTCACGAAGAAGAGCCATGGATAGGATGTAGAGTCACAGCACTGTCCTTTTCTGCCACACAGCTGCATGAAATAGCTCCAACAGAACGAAAATCTGGGTCAAGTAAAGGTGAAAAGAGTACAGTTCTATTAATGAAGAAGAGCATATATAAAATCATTCTCCATCAGAACGTTAACTTGAGAGAATTTATAACTATATTTTCACGTCACAGTAGTTCGTTCACTTTAACTTGGCCCAGATTTTCGTCCTTCTGTAGCTTATTTCAAGTAGGCCAGTGGCGGAAGAAAAAGATGTTACGGCACTACATCCTTCCACGGCACTTCTTCGTGACTAGCGTTATTATTCTCGTGTTTATCCCGTGTTACTTCTCAGCACTGAAGACGGAGAGATGGCACTTTTAGGCCAAGTTGAAATGAACAGAGGATAGGTTAGGAAGATAATATTAGTCTCCATATTAGTCAGCTATTAACGTAGATTGTGTGTGTGTGTGTGTGTGTGTGTGTGTGTGTGTGTGTGTGTGTGTGTATGTGTGTGTTGTGTACTTCAGGTGTATGAGTGAAGGTAAATAAAAATAGTCATAATCTCATACACAACCTAACCCTTTCAGTCTGGGGGAGTCTTTTTTTTTTCTCTTCCTTTTTTTCAATCGGGAACTTTTCCCCTTTCCCTTTTTCAATCCTTATTTTTTATTTTTTTTTGGGGGGGAGGTTCATTCAGGTGGAGCCCTTTTTCTTTAATTTTCTTTCCTCCCTTTTCCTTCCTGTTTTATTCTCATACGATCTTTATTCATTTCATTAAGGTACCCCAAAATTTAATGGTTTATTCATGGCTATACCTAAACCCCCCAGTTCCAAAAATCTCTTCCAAAAAAAGAGAACAGACGCAAAAAAATCTAAAATGGGCCTGAAGTACTTAAGCTCAAGAGGGTTTATAATTACGAGCCCCAGGTAATTAATATGAGCCCCAGGTAATCAGGGACAAGAGGTTCCGGCAAGCGGGTCCCCATTCCACCTGAAAGACGGAAGTTGGTAAATTCCTACTTGACACCTCTTCCTCAGCAACTTATTTTACCTGTCCTTCTTAAGTATGTTTTCTTATGTTCTTTTCTAACACCTCTTCCTTACCGATTTAGTTTACCTGTGTCACCTCAATGTTTCCTTGTGTTCCTTTCTAACACCTCTTCCTTACCGATTTAGTTTACTAGTTTCACCGTTATTTTCTTATGTTCCTTTCTAACACCTTTTCTTTACCGATTTAGTTTACTAGTTTCACCTCGTTATTTTCTTATGTTCCTTTCTAACACCTTTTCCTTACCGATTTAGTTTACCTGTTTCACCTCATTATTTCCTTATGTTCCTTTCTAACACCTTCATTATGTTCCTTCCTAACACCTCTTGCTTACCGATTTAGTTTACCTGTTTCACCTCATTATCTTCTCATGTTCCTTTCTAACATCTCTTCGTGAGGGAGTAAAACCTTCCCACGTCTCTAGGTCTTCCTTCAAAAAAAACAGCGCTAAGTTACTGTAGGGAACTGGCCATAAATTTGTCCTTAAACACCCAAAAATCTTCAGCTCCCAACACACCCTTACTACGACCTCCTCACAAGCAAAGACAGGAAAAGATGGTGACCAGAAAATACGAGATTAAAACCCGTCGGGTAAGGAAGCTCCCTAACACCTCTCCCGTAGCGATTTAGTTTTGGATATGGCTGGTTAATATCCTTTTGTACGTTATTTATGCAGAGTATGGCGATGTTTGAAGGATTTTTTACAACAAGAGAGGCCAGTAAGGTGTGATGAGTAAAGTAATTCGCTAGAGTAAGGTGTTAGGGACCTTCCTTGTCTTTACTGCCACCCACCACAGAGGTTCTTGTTCTAGGGGACATAGGATGCTTCGTAGCACCTTTTCTTCAGTGATTTATTATTTACAGTACTCCTTATCCATAGATATTTGTATAGTTTTAATACGAACATACACTCAATAAAACGTAAGATTCTTAGGTGTAATGCCCAGAATAAATCGCCACGGAAGAGGTGTTACGGGATCCCCACAACCACTTAGAAAACGCCAAAAAAATGCCTCGAGGATTTATTAGAACTCCTTGAGACGGTAACGTGAACAAGGCTAAAAAAGAAATTAATAAAAAAATAAAATAAAAAAATAAAAAAACTTACCCCAAGCCCCAACCCCAGCCCCCAACCCCAACCCCAACCCCCAACCCCTAACCCCTAACCCCAACCCCAACACCAACCCCTAACCCCGCGTCTTGGGTGTAGGAAACATGAACTAGAGTGTACTTCGGTGTAAAAAGATCGAGGAGGATGTCAGAAGAGGGAGAGAAAGAACGAGAAAGAAAGAAAGGGAGGAGGGTGGAGAGTTTCAGACACCGGAGAGAGAGAGAGAAAGAGAGAGAGAGAGACTGTTTTGCACATCATTCCCTAATATATATACTCTACATTATAGGTGCAGACTAAAAGTGTGTGTGTGTGTGTGTGTGTGTGTGTGTGTGTGTGTGTGTGTGTGTGTGTGTGTGTGTGTGTGTGTGTGTGTGTGAGAGAGATAGAGAGAGAGAGAGAGAGAGAGAGAGAGAGAGAGAGAGAATGAAAGTGGAGAAGGAAGCAAGAAGAAAAAGGAGACACAGAGGGCAAGGAAAAAAAGAAAAAAAATGGAAGAGGAGGAAGCGCAGAAACGCAAGAGCAGCAAGGAAAACGTCAGAAAAAAAAAAAAAGAGGAAGGTGGGGACAGAAGCAAGAGGAAAAAGAGGAAACAAGAAAGAAGACAAAGCGGTAGATATGCATGGAAAAGGAGGAAAAGGAAGAAAGGAATCAACGTAGGAAAGGTAAGTGAGAAAGGTGAGACAGAAGAATGGATGAACTGAGGTTTTATTAATAATGAGGAGAAGGAGGAGGAGGAGGAGGATATGGAAGAGAGAAAAAGGAAAAGAGGAAGAAAGAAACCAGCAAGCAAGGACAGTAGTGAGAGGTACAGTATGAGAGGGGAATGAAAGACAGAAATTATCAAGAAGAGGAAGATGCAAGCAAGGCAGAGGATAAAATGGTAGACATATAAGAGAAACAGGGAAGAAGGGAGGGAGAAATTAGCAATGAAAAGCTGGTTATAAAAGTGGAGAAAGGAGAATGGAGAATATGGATTTTAAAGTGAGGAGAGAGAGAGAGAGAGAGAGAGAGAGAGAGAGAGAGAGAGAGGAATGAAGGATGTGAACACGGAAGGAAGAAAATTTGTCACGTTAATCAACCATATTAGAAGAAAAAATAAAGGAAAAACAGAAAGCAGTGGAAATAAATAAAAAAATTAATTAATAACAAAAGTAAGTTATCGAAGACGGCAATACAGAAAGAAAAAGAAAAATAATCAGAATAGTAAATCAAGCCTAATACGAGAAAAATAATGACGTTTTCAGGTAACATGGAGACAGAGGATGAGAAATGAATGAGGAAATGGAGTAATAAAAGTTGTGACAAGGAAAACGAGAGAGAGAGAGAGAGAGAGAGAGAGAGAGAGAGAGAGATCAACAATAACAGAGGGGGAGAGGCAACTAAGGAAGAAGGAAGAGGTGGGTATGTAAGAGAGAGAGAAAGAGAGAGAGAGAGAGAGAGAGTCAGGTATATTGTGGGTAATTGAGTGTGAAGGTATGGTTGGGGTGAAGAAAGACATGGGCCTCGATCGCTACAGGAGAGATAATTGGCCGAGTCGTTGCGTTTGTCCCTCGAGAAATTCACCCCGACCCACCACGGGGACTCGAGAGAGAGAGAGAGAGAGAGAGAGAGAGAGAGAGAGAGAGAGAGAGAGAGAGAGAGAGAGCAGGGGGGAAAGGGGAGGAAGAATCAGGGAGAAGGGGAGAGAGAGAGAGACAGGGAGAAGAGAAGACGGTGAGAGAAGAGGGTGATAAACGGGAGGGGGGGGGAAGGGAGAAAGAGAGGGAGAAGGAAAGGAAGGGGGAGAGGAAGGGGGAGAAAGAGAGGGAGAAGGCGAGGGAGAAGGAGTAAGAGATAGAGTTACAAATAGGCTTAGGATGTTAAACCCACTGGGACAAGGGTGCTTAAGGGAGAGAGGGAAAAGAAAAGGAAGTGAGAGTGACAGCTAGAAAGTAGGATAATAGGACGACGAATTACCCAGAGAATTCCCTCCTACGATGAACATAACTACAGAAACATGCGGGAGCTTCACGGCCCTTCGCTTAATGCCCTTGGTGTGGTTTGGTCTGGGAGGATGATCCTGTGTGGTGTGGTGTGGTGCAGTGTGGTGTGATGTAGTGTGGTGTGGTGTGGTGTGGTGTGGTGTGGTGCAGTGTGGTGTGGTGTGGTGCGGCTTCGCTAAAAGTCGTTAATGTCTACAAGAGTGAAGCACAGCGACCGAAAATTGTTAATGAGAGACAGACGGACCAGAACGGCTCCTCGAGATACCGCTCCTGCCTCTGAAAACGTCTTGGTATTAAAGAGATAAGTCACCCCCTCTTCAGTATACGATGCACTGATTACCCCACCCTCAGTATCTCTCTTCACAGCGTCATTTAACCCCTTAAAGGTGTGGGTAACTCTAATAAATTCTCTCCCTGTTAACACAAGACGATTATATTCAGCTGAGATTAAGGACAGAGGCCTGAGAGTGTTAATACCGTAATTTTTAACTCAAGGTCGATATTCCTATTTTTCTCTTCCTCTCATCAGACGATTTTATTTAGCTGAGAGTGAAGAGAGAAGATTTATTTTCGACATCAGGATATATGAGAGAGGGGGAGGTGACCTGGGAGCAGGGCAGTGAAATGGCAGGGGACAGGGCGACATGGAGGCGATTTGTTTGTGGCCACCCCTTACGGGATTAAGGCATCTGGCAATAGATAAGATATATTTCAGGTTATACAGCAAATTTCACGTTATTTCTAAAGTTATATGTCACGTTATACAGTGTAGGTTATATATTTCAAGTTATTTTTCCGGATATATTTTTTTTCCAGGCTATACGTTTCCGATTATATTTCCGGTTATATTTCAGATTTTCAGGTGTAGTTTAGGTTTCATATTCAAAGTCATATCTGAGGTTTAATATTTCAGGTTTTATATTTCAGGCGGCAGTTCAGATTATACGTTTTAGGTTTTTATATATTAGGTTCATATTTCAAGTTAGATTTCAGGTTTCATATTTCAGGTTTTATATTTCAGACATTATATTTCAGGTTTTAATTTTTCCAGGTTCATATTTCAAGTTTTATTTATATTTTAGTTTTATTTATATTTCAGGTTCATATTTCAGGTTTTATTTAAATTTCAGTTTCGTATTTCAAGTTTTATTTACATTTCAGTTTCATATTTCATGTTGCATTTATATTTCAGTTTCATATTTCAAGTTTTATTTACACCTCAGTTTCATACTTCAAGGTACAAGTGCCAGAGCCCCAGCAACTACGAACTGCAGCTGCTTCTCCGTACAAACTTTTCCCGTCTGGCACAAACGCACCTTTCTCACACGATCGTTTCCCTTCCATAAAATTTCCATTCTTGTCGGGGATCCTGTTATCTCTAGGCTCCGTTCACGTTCACAGCAACAACAACGCAAACAGAGAGAACCACGCACCTCGCAATTGATCAGCTCTTGATTTTTCCACTTGCAACACCCATGGACTAAGAAAGAACCACGTACCTTGCATTCGATAGGTATTCTTTTTCGTCTGTGGCTGGCATATAGATAGTTCCTGCACAATATTTCGACGCAGAGAACTCATATAACATTCACACAATCAAAATTCAGGCTGAGACTACGCATACAATACATAATTATCTCTCTTACACAACTACGGTCAAGAGGAACACCACAGCAGGCTTCATATCACCCCGTTACTTGGGAATATAGTTACAGCCCAGGTGCTGGTTTCTTGGGTTACAGGAAACCATTAGGCTTCTCACCTGCTGTAGAGCTAGCTACCTGAGGGACACAAACGCGGCGTCCATTCAGGAACCAAACCTCCAATGTCTGCCGTACGGGACGGCCTTGCATGGCAGGTTTGCCTGCGGTTGATGGGTCTGCTTGTCAGACAAACCAGGGTTACTCAACAACAAGAACAATAATACACAGCACTCCGTTCCGTGAGGTAGGCTAGACTCGTCAGCCTTCAGCGCCAGCTGACCAAAGACAAGAAAAACTCCAAATTCAAAACCAATGTCATTAGGTAAGGGTTGGTGATCGTAAAGGCATACGATCATTAAAAAATAATGAATAAATAGCCAAAGTACTTAATGGTGGCATACAGGTGATTACAGACCCACATGTCACTGTGTATGCTATTATCACTATTCATTGCCTTCGAGAGGTAAACAAAATTACAAACGCATGCATGAAAACAGCCTACAGAGACGTACATATAAAGCAAAAATCCCTTCCATGTAACGATTTTTTTATTATTTTTTTTCTCGTTAGTGCCAAGAGAGTTTATGAAGATTAGGAGTATTACTAACATACCAGGTGTGTAAAAGTAAACTCGCATATATAGACTGATTTAAAATTATGACGGATAAATTTGAATGCTGGTGTAGTGAACTTTAAAATTCGTACTGCAGGTTGCATAGGAGACTTCGTAACACAATTTCCTCGGCTACTTATTTTACACGCTACACCTTGAACATTTATTAACTCCATTGCTATTTATTTAACACATTCCACCCTGAGCATTTGTTTATTTATTCATTTGCATTAATTCTAAACAAGAGGATATTATGGTGCTGTGTACAGAATAAATCGCTAGGGAAGAAATGCTAAGTAATTTCCAGAACCACATAGAAAACGATCCTTAGATATGATATAGGTATTTTTATAGCATTATTTCCTTTATTAATCTATTTCTTAATCTATTTGTTCAGTTTTGCCCTTCTGGGAGAAAAAGTGTAGATTTATCGCCCTCAGTCTTACCGTATTCTTTCTTAACGCTTACTGTCTCCAGACGATTTTCTTAAACTCTGGAGAGATTTTTCGAGCTGGAGGGGTAAGATAAAGCCTTCATTACCTCTCTCTCTCTCTCTCTCTCTCTCTCTCTCTCTCTCTCTCCAATCTGAAAGATTCAGAATTATGAGATAGAAAGGTTCCCCAGGTTATTTTTGATGCCCTTATTAATACAGTATTTCTCTGAGTTGAACATTGGTGAGTGTAGCCTATACACTGTATGTACACTGTATATGGCTAATGAGGGAGTGATCGCCCTCTACCTACACAGATCAAAAGCCCTCGGGAGCAGGGGGGTGGTTGCTTTCTCAGGCAGAGGAACTCCTTGAGAGTGAAATGGCTGGGAAGCATGCCGGCACGTGACTGGCTACAGCATAGCTGGGTCTTTCGGGTGTGGGCAATCAGGCAAGTTAGCTGCCTACTGCGACTGCAACACAATGGCGAGGTGTTCAGGAAGTTAGCCAAAGAAACCTTGATGGACTCTGAAAGAACAATAATGGCCCCCAGTCCCGTGCAGCCCTTAAATGGGCAGGGGGTGCTAAGAATCTCACGGTTGCCTCAATTACAATCTAATTCCTTTGTAAATGCAAAAAATACAATTAAAATTGGTAACTGGAATGTGAGAACGCTAAATCATGACGGTAAAATCGATGAGTTAGTGAAGGTTTTTCAAAATTATGGACTTGATATTTGTGCTCTGACAGAAACTAGATTAACTGGAGTCGATAAGTTGGATTTGGAGGATGGTATACGTTTATTGATATCTGGCCGACAGGACGGAATGCATTATCAGGGAGTAGGATTGTTGCTGGGTTGTAAGGCAAATAAGGCTTTATGTGAGTGGGATCCTATAGATGAGCGATTGTTATACGCACGGTTTAAATCAAATCATGGCAACATCAGTCTGTTTGTGTGTTATGCACCTACTAATGATGCACTCGATGAAAGGAAAGACACATTTTATGAAAAGTTGCAAGAAGGAGTAGGAAGGGTACCTAGACATGATGTTTTGATCTGCGTTGGAGACTTTAATGCAGTAATGGGCTGTTCAAATGAGGGATTTGAGGCATGTATGGGTAAGATGGGAGTTGGTAGTAGGATGAGTGAAAACGGAGTGAGGTTTGGAAGCTTCTGTCTAGCAAATGACTTAGTCATCGGGGGCACAATCTTTCAGCATTGCAATATACACAAGACAACTTGGGTGTCTCCGTGTGGAAAATATAAAAATCAGATTGATCACATCGCTATCAGTAGGAGGCATAGAAGTTCTCTGCTAGATGTTCATGTTAAACGGGGAGCGGATATTGGTAGTGACCATCACTCAGCATTGCAAAAATAAGGTTTAAACTTAAAAATCAGAAGAAGGAAAAATCTGGTGTTGGTAGATACGATATTGTTAAGCTTAGAAGGGAAGGAGAAGAAAAGGAGGAATTCAGATTAGAATGCAGAAATAGGTTTTTGGTGTTGGAAACGTTGGAAGAGGGGGAGAGAAGTGTAGATGAGATGTGGGAGGATGTGAACAAAGTTTTGCATGAGACTGCTGAATGTACGATTGGAAGGAGACATAGATTCAGGAGAAAGAAATGGATATCAGAGGAAACGTGGGATATGATAAAAAAGAGAGGTGAGGCTAAATTGAGGAGTGAGATGCAATGCGTTGATGAACGAGAGATTGAATTAGCAAGAGCTGCGTACTGGAGTTTGAATTCAGAAGTAAGAAGGTTAACTAGGAGAGATAAAAGAAGATGTGTGGATGAAATGGTTGCAGAGACTGAAATCTTAATAAACAAAAATGATGGACAGAGTCAAAGAATAGCATATGAATCGATTAGAGAACTGAGTGGTAATGCAGGTAAACGCAAGGAAATACCAGTTAGAGACAGGGAAGGAAATTTATTGACCAAAGATGGAGATATTAAAAATAGATGGAAAGAGCATTTTGAGACAGTTCTTAATAGACTAATACCACCAGAAGAGGATATACCGTCTGCTCAGGAAGATTTAAATATAGAAACAGGAGAGTTGAGGCTTGCAGAAGTGGAGAAAGCAGTAAAACAGTTAAAGAATAATAAGGCACCAGGGGAGGATGGTTTATTTCCGGAAATGTTTAAAGTGGAGGGGGATAGATTAATAATGATCTTGACCAAGCTATTCAATAAGATATGGGTGACGGGGTTACTACCATCAGTTTGGAAGAATGGTGTAATTGTTAAAGTTCCGAAGAAGGAGACCTGAGTGAATGTGGTAATTGGAGGGGAATCTCTTTGTCACCGATAGCTTTGAAAGTTTTCAGTAGAGTGTTGTTAAATAGGTTGGAGCCGGTGGTTGAGGGTATTCTGAGGGATGAACAGGCTGGTTTTAGAAAGGGACGTGGTTGCAATGATCAGATCTTTATAGTTAGGCATTTGATGCAGCAAGTTAATGAAATGAGAGTACCGTTAAGTCTTTGTTTTGTTGATTTTGAAAAGGCTTTTGATAGTGTTTCGAGAGAGACTATGGGGAAGATCATGAGACATTATGGAATACCAGAGGAGTTTGTGAGGGTCATTATGAACATGCATGAGGACACATTTTGTAAAGTGATGGTTGATGGTTGTCTGAGTGATTCGTTTGAAGTCAAGTCCGGAGTAATTCAAGGTGGTGTTCTATCGCCTTTACTATTTATATTGGTCATTGATTACATTATGAAACGCGTTGGAACAGAAACCGGTGCAGGTATACTTTGGGGAGAGAACATGAAACTTTTGGATTTAGATTATGCAGATGATATAGTTTTGATTTGTGATGGGCCAGAAGAGATGCAGAGAGTGTTGGACTGTTTGGTGAGTGAAGGTCGCAAGGTGGGTTTGGTTATTAATTGTGGAAAAACTGAAATAATCAATATGAATATGGAAAATGCGCAGGAATGTGTAATTGGAGGTATGGTTGTAAAGCAAGTTGATAGGTTTAAATATTTAGGTACTTATTTAGCCAAGGATGGTTCTTTGAACTTTGAATTCGAGGAAAGGTTAAAGAAGGCTAATCAGGCAATGGGAATGCTTAAAAATATTTGGAATAATAACAATTTTTCTGTGCATACAAAAATCAAACTTTATAAGGTAATGATTAGGAGTATCTTAATTTATGGACACGAGTCTTGGTACAGCACAGTGACTATGGAAAATAAATTCTTGGTGTTTGAAAACAAAGCACTTAGAAGAATATTAGGAGTTAAGTGGTGGGAAAGGATACCAAATAGTAGAATTAGAGAAATAACGGGAGTGCAGCCGGTCGATGAATATGTTAGGTTCTCACGATGGAAGTGGCTAGGACATGTGTATAGGAGACAGGGAATAGTACGAGGTACACCAGGGTGGGTGGCACTTGGTAGGAGAGGTAGAGGAAGGCCAAAAGAGACGTGGGTGAGGACAATGAGACGGGAAGCTGGAGATGAGTGTTGGGGAGATCTTGAGGAGTTAGCACAAGATAGGATGTGGTGGTGTGAGTTCATCGAGGCCCTATGCATCCCCGAGGGTGCCACAGGAAATGACTGATTGATTGATTGAAGTAAGAATATAAAAACAGATCGCCGGACTGAAAGGGTTAATGGCTCGTTCCAACCCATCAATAATACCGATTTACACCTATTTTACCGATTTACACCTATTTTACCGATTTACACCTATTTTACCAATTTACACCTATTTTACCAATTTACACCTACTTTACCGATTTTCACCAATTTTACCGATTTACACCTATTTTACCGATTTACTCCTATTTTACCGATTTACACCTATTTTACCGATTTACTTCTATTTTACCGATTTAAACCTATTTTACCGATTTACACCTATTTTACCGATTTACATCTATTTTACCGATTTACCTCTATTTTACCGATTTACACCTATTTTACCGATTTACACCTACTGTATTTTACCAATTTACACCAGTTTTACCGATTTTCAACTATTTTATCGATTTACAATATTTAAAATAGTCACAAAAGCCGGTATGACAACGGTAAATGTGTTTAATAGTTACAAGGTTAATTATTACCTCCACCAAGGGGGTTATGTTTCACCCAGCGTTGGTTTGTTTGTCTGTCTGTGTCTTCGTTAACAGGATTACTCAAAAAGTTATAAACGGATTTTGATGAAATTTTGTGGAAGGGTGTGCCATGGACCAAGAAAGAAATGATTAAATTGGAAGGGGGGGGGGTATCCGGATCCCGATCTTACATCCACGGATTCGGATCCTGGATTTACTCAAGAAGTTATGAACAGATTCTGATGAAATTTTGTGGAAGGGTGGGCCATGGACCAAAAAAGAGTTGATTAAATATGGGGGCGGATCCGGATACATTTTAATGGCAATGGCGTTGGCGGAGGTATGCGCTCTCTGACGCGCTTTCTAGTTGTATTTAAATTGTGGATGTATTTCAGCCTCTGATTGTAGTGATGGTTTTTGTAGTCTTCCTATAATTTCCACACACATACACACATATATACATACATGCATAACACACACACATACATAACACATACAATACATACACATACATATATACAAATACTGGCATCCATTCTCTCTCTCTCCCCCTCCCTCCCCCCTCACACACACACACACACACACACACACACACACACACACACACACGACCCCCCGTAAGTAGGTCACGCCTGGTAGTACAACCGCCTCTCTATGGATAATCAATCGGTCTGGATTTTAAGCTACGCTCGATATCTACTTACAGCGTTGTTGTAAGTAGGTCTGTAGGTGGATCTGTATGTAGGTCGGTATGTAGGTCTGTAGGTAGGTCAGTGTATGTCTGTAAGTGTGTACGTAAATATGAATGTAGGTCAGTATCTAGGTCTGTAAGTAGGCATGTAAGTAGAAATGTAAATGTGCATGGAGGTCTGTATGTAGGTCGGTATGTAGATCTGTAAGTAGGTCTGTAAGTGTCTACGTAGATCTGTATGTAGGTCAGTATGTAGGTCTGTAAGTAGGCGTGTAACTGCAGGCCTGTAAGTAGAAATATAAGTGTGCACGTATGTCTGTATGTAGGTCAGGAGGTAGGTCTGTAAGTAGGTCCGTAAATAAATCACTAAATAGGTTTGAAAGTACCTCTACATTAATGCCTGTAAGTAGGTCTGTAAGTACCTCTACATTCCCGTAAGTAGGTCTCTTATTGTAGGTATAATGAAGAAAACTATACAACTAGAGTAATTCCACCCATGAGAGGGTTAACTGTCCCCCCATCTCTGCTTTTCCCCATGTTCATTACCCGCCCCCGTTTATTTCCTCCCCTGTTCATTTCCTCCCTTGTTCATTTCCTCCCCTGTTCATTTCCACCCCGTTCATTTCCTCCTGTTCATTTCCTCCCCTGTTCATTCCCACACCTGTTTATTTCCTCCCCCCGTTCATTTCCTCCCCTGCTCTTTTCCTCCCCTGTTCATTTTCCCCCCTGTTCAATTCCTCCCCTGTTCATTTCCTCCCCTGTTCATTTCCTCCCTTGTTCATTTCTTCTTGTTCATTTCCTCCCCTGTTCATTCCCACACCTGTTCACTTCCTCCCCTGTTCATTTCCACCCCTTCATTTCCTTCCCTGTTCATTTCCACCCCTGTTCATTTCCTCCCCTGTTCATTTCCTCCTGTTTGGATTTCATTGTACAGGAAGGACAAGAAGCACTGGAAGATGTTGTGCTGTCTTTCCCTGGTCTTAACTGGAAATAAAAATCTTGGAATGATATTCTTAACCCTTTTAATATGACCCTCAGACGATTTTTCTCAGGTTAGACTTTCTTTTTTGGGGGGGAAGGGTTAAGGAAACTCCCTAACACCTCTTCCATACCGATTTATTTTCGGATACGACTGGCTAATATCGTTTTGTACGTTATTTATGAAGAGTATGGTGATACTGGAATGATTTAACACACAAGAGGACAGTAAAGTGTAATAAGCAAAATAAATTGCTTTTGAAACGGCGTTAGGGAGCGTCCTTAACTGACCTCCCCTAAGCTTCAAAAAACCGTCTGGAAAAATAAGTCACCGGATTAAAGGGATTACGTCTCAAATCCCAAAGTGGAATGAAGACTTGCAATTTTTCTTCCTGTCATCTTAAGCACGTGGCGAAGACAGCACGTGCCCGGCCTTGCTAACTGCACTTTGTAATCTGGGATGCAGGCTAACTATACTAAATCCACAGGTTTTCCATAATTATCCGCCTAATATTATGGGTGTTGCCTTCCACTTAGCGATTTAGGATTAGGCATTATTCTCCTAGCACCTTTTACTCGGCGAATTATTGTGATCCTACACCTCCTAATCCTCCTGTTTGTCACTGATGCAAGGTTTGTCGATTAAAACACACACACACACACACACACACACACACACACACACACACACACACACACACGAGAAGAGCACAGAAGAGACGTAAGAGGGGTAATAATGCAAAATAAATCGCTTAGGAAGAGGTGTTGCGGAGCCTCCAGTGTGAGACGTTCCCGGGCTGAAAGGGCTTCAGTATACGACAATTTTCTCCTCGTAGGCAAGACTATTTTTTTTCCGTAGGAGGGATAAGGTGAGGACAGTGTACTATCTTTCTATCCCTTTTGTACTTCCTATGAAAATGAGAGAGAGAGAGAGAGAGAGAGAGAGAGAGAGAGAGAGAGAGAGAGAGAGAGAGACAAAGAGAGAGAGAGAGAGAGAATACTGCAGGGTGAAAGATCTGTATAATACTGTAAGAAGGACAAGGAGAAAGTACAAAATCTTCCCAGTGTCTTCCCCTTGCATTAATTAATACATAAAAAACAGGTAAAATAAAATGAAAAAAATCAAATTACGATAGCCTTTACTGCAGTTACGACGGAGAATTAAATGCAAGTTACACGCGGGAAACGAAGGGAAGTTACGACAGGAAAAAAAGTTGTAAATTACGACATGGGGTGATTGTAAGTCTGCCCGTGAACCCGTCCCCGATGTGTGTTCACTTTTCTTCCCCCTCCTGCTCGGGTCGTGTTGGGTCGTGTTTCTGCCTCGTACAATGCGAAGGGGACGCGAGAGGGAGGGGAGAGGAGAGGGAAGAGGAGAATGGAGAGGGAGCAAGAGAGGAGAGGAGAGGAAAAGGAGAGGGAGAGAGAGGGGGGAGAGGAAAAAAAGGAACGAGAAAAAGAGAGGGGATCAGGAATGGGGAAATAAAATCGGAAGAATGGAAGGGGTATGAGCAAAAGCAGAAGAGAAATGGAAGGGGAAAGAGGAATGAGAAAGAGGGAAAAGGGGGAAGGCGGCAGGGGAAGTAGGGAGAGGACAAAGAGTATAGGAAGGGGTGGGAGAGGGAAGACGAAGAAAAAGCATGAGAGGATACTGGACAGAAGACAGGAACGGGATGGAGGATAACGGATGGGAAGGGGAACAGAAAAACAGAGAAGAAATGGAATGGCGTTGAGGAAAAAAGGGAGGAGGTAGAGAAGAGGAAAGAGAAAACTGAGGAGGGAAGGGTAAAGCTGAGGGAAAGGAGAGGATGGGAAGAGAGGATATGAAGATGAGGGTAAAAGAAAGAGGGAGAGTTTAGGAAAAAGAAAGAATGGGGAACGAGGGAAAAGAAGACAGGAAGCAGGGAGAAAGTAGGAAACTAAGTGGACAGAGAAGAAGAGAGGGAAACAGAAGAGGAGAGGGAGGGAAGGAGGAAAGGGAGGAGGAAGGAGGACGGGAAAATGATCGGGCCAAAATAAATGAAGGAGAGGGGGAAGAGTCTGGGAAAGGGAATGGAGGGGGAATAGGAGAAACGCAAAGGGTAGGGGTTAGAATTAGCGAGAATTAGAGGGAATAAAGTTTGGGCAAAGAAAACGAAAGAAAAAGGGAAAGAAGGGTGGAGGGGTGGGGCAAGGGAGGGGGGATTAAAAAGACAGGGATACAACAACACAACACAGCATAACACCACACCACACCACACCACAACACACCACACTACACCACACCACAACACACCACACTACACCACACCACAACAGTCTGTAACACAATACAACCAGTGTGTAATAAACTGTCTCGACCCATTTACTCTAGTCCCACAAACCGTTCCGAATCGTTTGACACGCACGCCCCAGCGACACGTAGACCAGCGGCCAATATCATCATTCAGCTTAGTAGTCGAACAATTATGACACTCTTACATGATATTATGAACGCTGTATTGAGGCTCCCCGATCGCATCACTAATTTTAGAAAGTCATTGCTCACCGTCTGGTTATTTATCGATGTGAAGTGGATCAGTATTTATGACCGGAACTGTACATGTGTATATTTTTAGTCTCAGCCTCCTATGACTCACTCAGATGAACAAAATCGTCTAGAGTTACTTAGAACAGAATCCTAGAATTGTTCCGACCGCAAGGGGGTTAATGGTCTCTATATTACACTGGGTTTAATGACGTGAATTGCCTGTCACTCGTTAATTGTAATACTAACTCCGTGTTGTGGAAAGTTGTGAGTAGTTAACGAAAAATAAATTGGAAAAAAAATCTATTGGAAAAGTTGATTGGTATTCATATTGGTTATTTTTTTTTTTTTCCTGTCGTGCCGAACGCTTCTCTCTCTCTCTCTCTCTCTCTCTCTCTCTCTCTCTCTCTCTCTCTCTCTCTCTCTCTCTCTCTCTCTCTTTGTTGACTGGTATTCATATTAGCTATTTTTTACTGCAATGTCATTCGTCTCTCTCTCTCTCTCTCTCTCTCTCTCTCTTGATTGGTATTTATTTCTATTTTTTACTGCAGTGTCGTTCGTCTCTCTCTCTCTCTCCCTCTCTCTCTCTCTAAACACTGACAAACACACCTAAAAAAATCCGACCCGTTAAAGCAACAGTTCTGAGTTCCATTAATTTCCTTGACAACAATATTCATAAAAAAGCAACAACAACAACAACTACAACTAAAAAAATTACACAAAACGAGTCTCTTCAGATATCAATAACGAATCAAAAAATAAAAACAAAAATAACAACAACAACTACACATATCAACAAGTAGAAAAATGGCAAGCAGAAAGTGCATACCTCCTCCACCGCCTATACCAATCCGATCACCACCAAAATTGAATCGTCCCTTCCATGACCCCTGACCCACATGTGCACAAAATTTCGCTGAGGTCAACCAATAACTTTCTGAAATATCCTGTGGCCAAAAATATAATCCAGAACCTGGGCTCGAACTCATATCACCACCAGCATTTAAGCAGCTTCTCCCTGGACTGCGACCCACATAGACAAAATTACATTGAATTTATAGGCAAGTTTTCGAGATCTTGTTGTCTGTGGCCGTAATTACATCACTGTCTCCTAATTTCCATCTTAGGGTAATTACTGAAACATTAAATACCTGTTTGTCATTATGTGTCATTAACTCCTTCACCGTGATATATATTCTTTCCTTGCTGTCCTCAGGCGATTTTATTCAATTTTGGAATGGCGTTTTGCGGTGAAGGGGTTAATTAAGGGTAGTCAGTCCCTCTTGTAGGAAAAGTCTCTCCTCAGCTAAATGAGATAATCTGAAAAAAGGAGGAATAGATTGACGATGGATGTGCTCGGAGGGAAGCGGCGAAAAAGTTATCTTCCATTCGCCAATAATAATAATAAAAGTAATAACAAAAGTAATACTACTACTACTACTACTAATAATAATAATAATAATATAAATGTTACAATAAAAACAACAACAATAATGATAATAATAATGATGATAATAATAATAATAATAATTATTATTATTATTATTATTATTATTATTATTAATGAAGAGGAAGAAGACTCAAAATCAAAATAAACATTGAAGTACCGATTTACATTTCCCCGTTCCCAAAATTCCTATAATGGCCATTCTACAGTATATATATTTTCGAGTAATGTGCACTTTGGAATATTTGTTTTTCATTTTGGGGTTCGCTGAAGGCTGCAACCATCCCATTATCATAAATATCCCTCAGTAAATAGAAAGTCGAAAACGGTGAACAGGCAACAGTGACACAACAGAACCGTAATTTAGGTGATGGGAAAAATTTTAATATCTACATTGAATCTTTCCACGACGCGAACTTTTTTTTAGTAGTAGTAGTAGTAGTAGCAGTAGTAGTAGTAATAGTAGTAGTAGCGGTGGTGGTGGTGGTAGTGGTGGTGGTGGTGGTGGTGGATGTAGTAGTAGTAGTAATAGTAGTAGTAGTAGTAGTAGTAGTAGTAGTAGTGGTGGTGGTGGTGGTGGTGGTGATAGTAGTAGTAGTAGTAGTAGTAGCAGTAGTAGTAGTAGTAGTAGTAGTAGTAGTACTAGTAGCTCCAGGTTCATCCGAAACATGAACCCAGTGGACTGCAGGCTAAAGTTGCCCTTCTCTCGCAACCCACCATTCTCCTTTCATGGGATAGGGAGGGAGTTGAGGGACGTTTGTGTAACCTGGCAGTGAAGCCGCCAGTTATATCAGTGCCACCACATGAAGGCGTCCCTCTCCAACACCAGGGAAAAACCTACACAGCCACGCTCTTAAGTCTTTCAGTACAAGATTTTTATTTATTCATTTATTTTTTTAACTTTTTGCTGTCCAGACAATTTTATTCATCTTACAACCCCCCAGTAATGAAGGGATTAATTTTGGGTGTATTAATTCCCAGCAGTTTGAAAAATCCCCATTCAATTGAATAAATCGTTTAGAGAAAGCCAGAAAATTGAAAAAAAAAAAAAAAAAAAACACGTATCGTATTGGAGGCTAACAGGCAGTGAAATAGACACCGTGGTGCATATAACGCTCCACTGCCACTCCCCTGGGTTGCTTCTCGTGTGTTGAGGGAGCGGTTCAGTCAGTGTTTTCAGCATCTACCCTGCGTCATTTATTCAGTTCCTACTCCCACTGCCCCTACCACGCCCACACCAGCCGACTGAGCACACAAGATACCGTCACGTGAGTTTCTCGTGAAGCGCTGTTTACGAGTTACCCTGAATTAAATGTTTTCCTTGTACTCTAATTTCACGATGCGTACTGCCCCCTCCACTATGATTTTTTTCCCAGAGCTACTTCCAGACGATTTTATTCAGCCTGGGAGTGTTTTTTCGATGTGGAGGGGATGGAGGTGGCCTGTACTGAACCCCTCACTAACAGGGGCTTACCTTAATCTGGGTAAAATCGTCTAGCAGTATGAAGAATAGGATGAAAGGGGGTTAAAGGACTCAAAAATTTATTGAACTCTTCATCCACCTTTCAATGCACACAGTGGAGGTGAAAACGAGGCGAAAAATCATTTGGGAGAGTGGATCCAATCGTATACCAAGGGGTGTCTAATCGTATACTGAGGGGCGTCTAATCGTATACTGAGGGGTGTCTAATCGTATACCGAGGGGTGTCTAATCGTATACCGAGGGGGGTTCAATCGTTTACCGAGGAGGGGTTCAGTCATATACCAAGGGGGATCCAATCGTATACCAAGGGGTCCAATCGTATACCTAGGGGAATCCAATCGTATACAAAGGGGGATCCAATCGTATACCGAGGGGGTCCAATCGTATACCGAGGGGAATCCAATCGTATACCAAGGGGGTCCAATCGTACACCAAGGGGGTCCAGTCGTATACCAAGGGGGTCCAGTCGTATACCTAGGGGATCTAATCGTATACAGAGGGGGTCCAATCGTATACCAAGAGAAATCCAATCGTATACCAAGGGGTATCCAATCGTATACCGAGGAGAATCTAATCGTATACCATGGGGTGTCCAATCGTATACCACAGGGGTCCAATTGTACACTAAGGGTCCAATCGTATACCTAGGGGATCTAATCGTATACCGAGGGGAATCCAATCGTATACCACGGGGGTCCAATTGTATACCAAGGGGAGTTCAATCGTACACCAAGGGGGATCCAATCTTATACCAAGGGGGTCCAGTTGTATACCAAGAGGGTCCAACCGTATACAGAGGGGGTCCAATTGTATACCGAGGGGGATCCAGTCGTATACCGAGGGGGATCCAGTCATATACCGTGGGGTCCAATCATATACCGAGAGCAAGGACGAAGTAAAAATAGCACATCATCGTATATCAGACTACTTATCCAGGCTGCCACTTAGGGTTGAAAATTATCTCAATTCCTGGACTAGAAGAATGGTCCTCAGGTAAAGAAAATGGTCTAGATATGGCCTGAAAAGAATGGCGAAGCGTATCCATGGCAGAGGAGCAATAATATTAATAGTCTCCAAAATTTACCCTACCTCTTCATCAGCCTCAATGTGTACAAGGAGGGGTTTTAAAAATGGAGTGTGAGGAGGGGGTTTTAAAATGGGGTGTAGGAAGGAGTTTAAAAATGGAGTGTGAGGAGGGTTTTTAAAAATGGAGTGTGAGGAGGGGTTTTAAAAATGGAGAGTGAGGAGGAGGTTTAAAAATAAGTATGAGGAGGGGGTTTTGGAGTGTGAGGAGGGGGTTTTGGAGTGTGAGGAGGGGGTTTTAAAATGGAGTGTGAGATGGGGTTTTAAAAATGGAGTGTGAGGAGGGGGTTTAAAAATGGGGTGTTGGAGCGAGTTTAAAAATGGAGTATGTGGAGGGGGTTTAAAAATGGAGTGTGGGTGGGGGTTTAAAAATGGAGTGTAGGTAGGGGTTTAAAAATGAAGTATAAGGAGGGAGGTTTAAAAATGAGTATGAGGAGGGGGTTTTGCAGTGTGAGGAGGGGGTTTAAAAATGGAATGTGAGGATGGGGTTAAAAAATGGAGTATGAGGAAGGGGTTTTAAAATGGAGTGTGACATCATGCCTTATCCCAGCATCTCAGGGGGGGTGTGGGTCGACTCATAAGATGGCGGGTTTTATTCATGGTCGGGGTGGCGGCAGCAGAGTCAACATAGTGCCGGGTTCGAGCTGGGTGGAGCAGGGAGATAGGAAGGATGGAGGATGTTGACTTGCCCTTAAAATAGCTCCTGGCTCAGAATGGGGAGATTTTTTTTTTTTTTTTACTTATTTTTCAGTTTTCACTACTTGCAGACAGTTTTATTTTTATTCATCTTCTGTACTGAAAGGTGTAATAAAGGCTCTATCAGTCTTGTCCAATTCGAAAGGTCTATCATGAATAAAAGTCTGACAATAGTTCCTTTTATATGGTGAAAATTCTTCTTCTCCGAGTCGCAAAACGCCAGGTATATGAGAGTAACGCGAGCTTATTTTGTTCTTCTTGAGGGAAAATTTGGAATAAGCCTTCTCTACACTTAATCCACTGTTCCTACAGCACGCATTTTCACAGACTGTGCTCTCATCGTCTCTCCATATCCTCCTCCAGCATTCCACTTCATTCCACCCACTTCTTTATCCACCATGCCTTTATCTTTCCCCCCCTTCCGACCTCCCCATTCTTGGAGAATATTTCAGAACAAACCTCCAAGGCACTGAGATTACTACAGCGCCCATTTCACAGGGTATATTTTCCTGCCTCAGCCGTACCGTTGGCCAAATTACCAGCCCATCCAACCCACTCCTTTGCTAACCCTTTGGCGGTTCCATTGCGCGACGCAGAGCAGGGTGTCAACAAACGCTTAATTTTTATATACTCGTGGTATTTCTCGGCGATTTTACTCAATTTACGTATTCATGAGGGAGTGAGACTGAGCGAGGAGATAGGACGGACGACGAGGCTGTCTGACCCCAAAAATAATTCCCTAATGATTTTTTTTCTTTTTCTCTCTTTTTCTTTTAACGGGCTCTCTGGATATTCAAAGTAGCCTCATTTTCTGGGCTCATATGCATTCTCATCTGCACCCACTCCTCCTATAGTGCCTCCTCCATACGGTATTAAGGGGATCGTTTCAGTAACTTTATACATTCGCTTACCTGAAGTGTTTTTAGTTTAGTCAAAATTTTAGTCTGTACAGTATTACTTTACTTTAATTAGTTATGTCAGCAAGTCCTTCCTATGGTATTATTAAGTACTTAGCTTCAACAGTTTAATATATTCATTTGCTTGAAGACGTTTTGTTTAGACCTTATGATTACCACCTCCAACGGAACTGGTCGGAGGTCATGTATGCACCCGTGTCTGTATACATGATATCTCAAAAAGCTGGAGTCAGACCTCAGTGAAATCTGGTGGATACGTGAGTAGTGGGACAAGGAAGAGTTGATTAGATTTTTAGGTGGATTTGGATCTGGACGTAGGAATAAATCATTAATTTTATTGGCATGAAGGGAGGTATGCACCCTCTGATGTTGTCTAATAGGGCAGACTAAAACCGTAGAATTAACAAACTATAAGAGAGAGTAAAAGTATTCGCCCGGAAGGAAAGAGGAAATACAACAGTAAATCATACATTATATTGGCACTGCCGGAGGTATGCCCTCTTTGAAAGCTTCCTAGTTACGTTATGACACTCACGTCTCTTTTGTGGTAATACATTTAAGACACTCATCTCTGCTTTGTGTTAACTGATTTATTTCAACTGTTTAAGCCTCTCAAGCTTGGGTCAGCTTTAGCATTCTTTCCCTACTTGTGTCAGACGATTTTATTCAGCTGAGAGTCATACAAGCCTACTTAGTAATTGTGTTGACAGTATTGTCCCACCTCAACACCTTACATTTCAGACGATTTATTCCTCTGCATTATACCCTGTTTACTTTAACTTGGCCCTGAGTATTGTCCTTTTGCAGCTAATTTTCAGTATCTCAGTTGCAGAATAAGACAATACTACAACACTACGTCTCTACATCCTCTCAACTGAACTTCTTCGTGACTAGCACCTTATTCTGGCGTTAATCTAATGTAACACCTTAGCTTTCAAGATGGAGCGATGGCAATTTTAGGCCAAGTTAGGGATGACTTATTTTACTGATAAACCATATAGCGGAATTAAAGAGGTATTATACATCATAGTTAAGGGCAAAATGCAAAATAAATCGCTTAGGAAGAGGTGTTACGAAGCCTCCTATATCACTTTTAATACGGCCCATAATCTTTAATGCCCTGGTTCCCTGCAAAATTTCTCTCCCCCAAGATAAATAAATGGTTTGGAGGTAATAAGAAAAGGCTAATGGTGCATGCCCTTATATTTCTCTACTGCCCTTTTTCTTCCCCCTTCCTCTTTACTCTCTCTCGTCTCTTCTTCCTCCTTCCTCTTTCTTCGCTCGTTTCTTCTTCCCCCTTCCTCTTTATACTCTTGTTTTTTCTTCCCCTTCCTCTTTACTCTCTCTCGTTTTTCTTTCCCCTTCCTCTTTATTCTCTCGTTTTTTCTTCGCCCTTTCTCTTTATTCTCTCTCGTCTCTTATTCCTCCTTCCTCTTTCTTCGCTCGTTTCTTCTTCCCCCTTCCTCTTTATTCTCTCTCGTTTTTTCTTCGCTCTTCCTCTTTAAATTTTCTCTCGTTTTTTCTTCCCTCTTCCTCTTTAAATTCTCTCGTTTTTTCTTCCCCCTTCCTCTCTATTCTCTCGTTTTTTCTTCCCCCTTCCTCTTTATTCTCTCGTTTTTTCTTCCCTCTTCCTCTTTATTTTCACTCAGTTCCTTTTTTTCTCCTCCTTCCTTCTTACTTTCATTTTCCTTTTTTTTATTCTCCTTTCCTCTTTATTCTCTCTATTTTTCTTTCTCCTTCCTCTTTATTCTCTCGTTTTTTCTTCTTCCTTCCTCTTTATTCTCTCGTTTCTTCTTCCTCCTTCCTCTTTTTTCTCTCTCGTTTCTTCTTCCCCCTTTGCTCTTTATTCTCACACTCCTTTTTTCTTTCCCTTACTCTTTATTCTAGCTAT